>NC_090268.1:251781411-252081411 GCF_040414725.1 Anabrus simplex | reverse complement strand
ACCAACTCTTTCAGGATATTTGAAATGAATAGTTGCGTTTTGGTGGTTTGGATTCCTTGTAAAACTGGAGAACTCGAGAGTAAGATCACGATAACTATCTCGCATTTTCTTATATATGGATATAATAAAACTACATAGACGGGACCGAGCGACTTGGCTGTGCGGCTTGAGTTACACAGCTCTCAGCTTGCATTCGGGATATTACGGGTTCGGAACTCCTTTCGGCAGCCCTAAATATGGTTTTCCGTGGTTTCCCATTTTTCACGCCAATGAAATGCTGGAGCTGTACCTTAATTAAGACCATGGTTGCTTCCTTCCTAGTCCTTGCCTTATGCTATCCCATCCTCACCATAAGACCTCTATATGTCCGTGCGACATAAAACAGCGGAAAATATACGAGGGGTATTCAAATGCAAAGATATGAAACGACGCTGTGCGTATAATCGACGTCTTTATCACTTGTGAACAATTATCTCACTGTTTGATGAACATAAGCATTCCCTGCTCCCAGAATTCCTGTGGCTGCGAGAGGAACCAGTCCTTCACGGTGTTCTTCAGTACATTGTCTGAGTTGAAGCGCTAGATTTTGAGATGGTGTTTAGCGAACGAAACAGACAGAAGTCGCAGGGTGACATGTCCGGGCTGTAGGGTGGATGCTCAAGCTGCGCTCACTTGAACTTGGCCAGTATACTTTGTGTGACATTGGAGACGTGTGTACGAGCGGAATCGTGGAGCAGAATCACTCCCTCCGTGAGCAGCCCAGGCCGTTTGCTCTTGATGGGCTTACGTAAGCTACTCAGTGCCTCACAGTTCATGTCAGTGTTAATGGTTTTTTTTTTCCTGATCGAGGAATTCGATGAGTATTGGACCCCGGAAAAAAACGGTGAGCATCACCTTGCGTCATGTGAGAGCCCCGCGCAATGCGCACAACCACGCCGGACACTACATTCGCGTCCCTGATGCCGCAAAACGTTATCCTGAAGAGACGTATTCAAATTTCAACCAGTTTGGTTTTTAAGACGTTTCGTACTTCTTCTTATGAACACCCCTCATATGCAAGTAGAGGCGATGTTTATTTGTGGGTTTTGTTCCGCAGTACAGTATTTGATATAAAAATACGGTGAACGCGTAAGTGCAATTTTACCTTCAGTTTTTTGCTATAGGCTATAAAGGCAACTCAAACGAAGCACATAAAGTAAAAGTCGGCAAAAGTGCACTCGACCTTTTGCAAGTTTTGACATTCCTAAACGGCTGAGATCAGTTGCTCTGGTGGTCGAGCTCTGGCCTTCTGAGTTCCAGTTGGTGGGTTCGATCCCAGCTCAGTCTGGTAGTATTTGAAGGTGCTCAGAAACGTCAGCCTTCTGTGGGTAGATTTACTAGCACGTTAATGATTCCTTCGATACAGCATTTCGACACCTCGGCGTCTCCGAAAACCGTAAAATTTGTTAGAGTGATTTAAAACCAATAACACTATTAGCATTATAATTACATTCCTAAACGATTGCATTTAGAGGAAGTGGCTCTCAGATCCCATGTAGATGTACAAAAGGATTGAGCTTAGGTAAAGGGCCCGGCAGAAACAATCTACTAATCTGAACGGTTAGCAGTACGTAGGAACCCCCAGTGAGGATGAAACCCGATCAGAGCAGGTTACTGCAGGAATGATGCCACTTAGCAACAATGCAGCGTTAGAACTTCGCTCACCGCTCTTCCTTGTTTCAAGCATATTCTAGAAATAATTACAGGGTGGTAGCTATCCAGCGAAAGTTTCTATACGGTAACCTTAAGAGCCGAGTGTTTGCAACACGTATCCCCAGCTTAGAAACTTTGAAGAGACGCACAATGAGAGCGGTCCAAGCAATTTCACCTCAGAAGCTGATGTTGGTCATTGATAGTTTCGTTTTACCGAGCTCGATAACTGCAGTCGCTTAAGTGCGGCCAGTATCCCGTATTCGGGAGATAGTAGGTTCGAACCCCACTGTCGGCAGCCCTGAAAATGGTTTTCCGTGGTTTCCCATTTTCACACCAGGCAAATGCTGGGGCTGTACCTTATTGAAGGCCACGGCCGCTTCCTTCCCACTCCTAGCCCTTCCCTGTCCCATCGTCGCCATAAGACCTATCTGTGTTGGTGCGACGTAAAGCAACTAGCAAAAGATAGTTTCGTTCGTCGACTCTATGAATGCATCACACGAATCGTGGCTTTCTAACTGGTCTGATTTTCCAGACATGAAATGTATAGCGTTTCGTTAATGTGAGACAAAATAGCATTATGTTATCTATCAATAAAATTGCTATTTATTGTTACTCTGAGATATATTAAACTGGTTGACAGTTTTTGCCGGACCCTATATACAGGATGATCAGATATGCTTTACTCCGGCGCGTGGTGTTCTAACTATGGGGGAGCGTGCGCTCATTTACCACGCGCGTGTTGAATTCGGTAGCGGGAAGGTAAACCACACAGCAGTGACCCAACAATTTTAAGAAGTCCATTACTTACCAAATTAATCATCAAATAAAGTCTTGAAACTGCCCGCCTTTATTCTTCAAACATGTTTGCTACCTTGTTACGAAATTCATCACTCGCAGTAGTTCAGGTTGAGGAATTCCTGAAATTTACTAAAAAATATTACCTTTTAGTTTTTGTATAGTGTGCGGGTTCGTATTGTACACGGCATTTTTGTAAAAATTTACTCCAGAGATAATAATCGCAGGTGGATAAATCGTGGGAACGACGGAATCATAAATACCTTCTGATAACTCTTTTCTGTGGAAACACTTGGTGAATTTTTCCCATAGAATTATTTTCAATGTGATCAGTGGCATGCTACTGTTGAAAGGGTGCAAGATCGTGCTCCCTGTCAGTTAATTCTCTGAGAAAAGAGGTTAGTATGGTATTCATATAAATAACCGTATTCTCAAAAGATTATTTAGTCTATGATTCTTTCACCACTGATGACACACCATTCACCGATTTTTGCGTCATGAGGGGGGTCCTCTATAAGAATGAATGCAGTTTTAACAGCACTCCAATAAGGATTGTTTTGTGGACACACATAACCATGGAGGAGGAAATGTGAGACCTATTTGTCCACAGTGTATATTTTCTAGACTCCTCTCTCAAACTGTGCGCCTATGTATAGGGTCACCTGGTTGAAGAGCATGGGCCACAGTTATTACGGCTTCAGTGTAATAATTTAGTAGCCATTTGCACAGACCCATATAAAATTCCACACATGCAAGACGACGAAGTGATATTTTATGATAATTTTCCACAATGTGAGCAAAATCACCTAATCTTTCTTCCTTGAATCAAGGGAGTTAGCCGTGAGGCTAGGGGCGTATAGCTGTGAGCTTGCATTCGGGAGATAGTGGGTTCGAGCCCCACTGTCTGCAGCCCGGAAGATGTTTTTCCATGGTTTCCCATTTTCATACCAGCCGTACCTTAATTAAGCCAAGATCGCTTCCTTCCCACTCCTATCCTATCCATATCTGTGTAGGTGCGACGTACAGCCAATTGTAACAAAAATCTTCTGTGAGAACAATGTGCTGAGGTTTTTTTACTGGATACTACCAGCTTCTTGAAATTTATAATAAAGATTATGGTTTTACAAGTTGGAATGTCTACACCCGGGAAACCGAGCGTGACCAGTTTTTTCGTCTACCATTAGTAATTGTTACTCAATCGCGTGATTACGAGTTAACTCGTCTAGAGCCTTCGAAAGTTGTTATCTACTGGGTGGGACGTGTTATCTCGTCTCTTTTTGTTTACTAGTATGCCTATGTAGTTCTATGATCACTTTATAGATGCCAGTAGGTTCCAGCCTTGCTGCGCCATTTTTTGCAGCAATATTTCGTTGCATTTTCTTGCGTACACAATCGATAAGCATGCTCGTTTGGATGAAGTTACTCTTCTTCATCTTATTGATTCAGATGGTGAATTAGATGGCAGCTGTTTGGGTAGAAAAGATAACACATGTGTTCAAACACACAGTATGAACTTGCAACTATACCATTATATATCAAGACTCATTGAAGAAAACATAATGTAATCATTATTATTATAATCAGTCTAGTCGTCTTTATCATAACAGTGGCATCATTTTTACTTAGTGTCAGACGTAGGTATCGTATTGTAGTTGTAACTTGTAAGAATTCGAATCAAATATTAAAGTATGATTTGAATTAACAAATGCAAATACGAAAAAACATTTTTCCCTTCGCAAAAATCAAATGATCATAAATAATATCTCTCGGTCGCCATCCATCATCGGCTGCTAATTTCAGATGACCACTAGTCATAAGACAGGACCTGCACGGTTGCTAAGTAATATTGTCTGACCACTGATAAATACCTTGCGTCACAGCCTGCACGGTTGCTAAGTAATATTGTCTGACCACTGATCCATACCTTGCGTCACAGTCTGCACGGTTGATAAGTAATATTGTCTGACCATTGATCCATACCTTGCGTCACAGCCTAAACGATTGCTAAGTAATATTGTCTGACCACTGATCCATACCTTGCGTCCCAGCCTGCACGGTTGCTAAGTAATATTGTCTAACCACTGATCCATACCTTGCGTCACAGCCTGCTCAGTTGCTAAGTAATATTGTCGGTCCATTGATCCATACCTTGCGTCACAGCCTGCTCGGTTGCTAAGTAACATTGTCTAACCACTGATCCATACCTTGCGTCACAGCCTGCACGGTTGCTAAGTAATATTGCGTCACAGTCTGCACGGTTGCTAAGTAATAAGTATTTGGCTAAGTAATAAGTATTTGGCCATTGATCCATACCTTGCGTCACAGCCTGCTCGGTTGCTAAGTAACATTGTCTAACCACTGATCCATACCTTGCGTCACAGCCTGCACGGTTGCTAAGTAATATTGCGTCACAGTCTGCACGGTTGCTAAGTAATAAGTATTTGGCTAAGTAATAAGTATTTGGCCATTGATCCATACATTGCGTCACAGCCTGCACGGTTGCTAATTAATATTGTTTGACCACAGGTCCATACCTTGCGTCACAGCCTGCACGGTTGCTAAGTAATATTGTCTGACCACTGATCCATACCTTGCGTCACAGTCTGCACGGTTGCTAAGTAATATTGTCGGTCCATTGATCCATACCTTGCGTCACAGCCTGCTCGGTTGCTAAGTAACATTGTCTAACCACTGATCCATACCTTGCGTCACAGCCTGCACGGTTGCTAAGTAATATTGTCTAACCACTGATCCATACTTTGCGTCACAGCCTGCTCGGTTGCTAAGTAATATTGCGTCACAGTCTGCACAGTTGCTAAGTAATATTGTCTAACCACTGATCCATACCTTGCGTCACAGCCTGCACGGTTGCTAAGTAATATTGTCGGTCCATTGATCCATACCTTGCGTCACAGCCTGCTCGGTTGCTAAGTAATATTGTCTGACCACTGATCCATACCTTGCGTCACAGTCTGCACGGTTGGTAAGTAATATTGTCTGACCACTGATCCATACCTTGCGTCACAGCCTGCACGGTTGCTAAGTAATATTGCGTCACAGTCTGCACAGTTGCTAAGTAATACTGTCTGGCCACTGATGCATACCTTGCGTCACAGCCTGCACGGTTGCTAAGTAATATTGTCTAACCACTGATCCATACCTTGCGTCACAGCCTGCTCGGTTGCTAAGTAATATTGTCGGTCCATTGATCCATACCTTGCGTCACAGCCTGCTCGGTTGCTAAGTAATATTGTCTAACCAGTGATTCATACCTTGCGTCACAGCCTGCACGGTTGCTAAGTAATATTGTCTAACCACTGATCCATACCTTGCGTCACACCCTGCACGGTTGCTAAGTAATATTGCGTCACAGTCTGCACGGTTGCTAAGTAATATTGTCTGGCCATTGATTCATACCTTGCGTCACAGCCTACACGGTTGCTAATTAATATTGTCTGACCACTGATCCATACCTTGCGTCACAGCCTGCACAGTTGCTAAGTAATATTGTCTGATGACTGGTCCATACCTTGTGTCACAGCCTGCACGGTTGCTAAGTAATATTGTCTGACCACTGATCCATACCTTGCGTCACAGTCTGCACGGTTGCTAAGTAATATTGTCTGACCACTGATCCATACCTTCCGTCACAGCCTGCACGGTTGCTAAGTAATATTGTCTGATTACTGGTCCATACCTTGTGTCACAGCCTGCACGGTTGCTAAGTAATATTGTCTGACCACTGATCCATACCTTGCGTCACAGTCTGCACGGTTGCTAAGTAATATTATCTGACCACTGATCTATACCTTCCGTCACAGAATGAACGGTTGCTAAGTAATATTGTCTGACCACTGATCCATACCTTGCATCACAGTCTGCACGGTTGCTAAGTAATATTGTCTGACCACTGATCCATACCTTCCGTCACAGCCTGCACGGTTGCTAAGTAATATTGTCTGATGACTGGTCCATACCTTGTGTCACAGCCTGCACGGTTGCTAAGTAATATTGTCTGACCACTGATCCATACCTTGCGTCACAGTCTGCACGGTTGCTAAGTAATATTATCTGACCACTGATCTATACCTTCCGTCACAGAATGAACGGTTGCTAAGTAATATTGTCTGATCACTGATCCATACCTTGCGTCACAGTCTGCACGGTTGCTAAGTAATATTGTCTGACCACTGATCCATACCTTCCGTCACAGCCTGCACGGTTGCTAAGTAATATTGCGTCACAGTCTGCACAGGTGCTAAGTAATATTGTCTGGCCATTGATCCATACCTTGCGTCACAGCCTGCACGGTAGCTAAGTAATATTGTCTGACCACTGAACCATACCTTGCGTCACAGTCTGCACGGTTGCTAAGTAATATTGTCTGACCACTGATCCATACCTTGCGTCACAGTCTGCACGGTTGCTAAGTAATATTGTCTGACCACTGATCCATACCTTCCGTCACAGCCTGCACGGTTGCTAAGTAATATTGCGTCACAGTCTGCACAGTTGCTAAGTAATATTGTCTGGCCATTGATCCATACCTTGCGTCACAGCCTGCACGGTAGCTAAGTAATATTGTCTGACCACTGATCCATACCTTGCGTCACAGCCTGCTCGGTTGCTAAGTAATTTTGTCTGACCACTGATCCATACCTTGCGTCATAGCCTGCATGGTTGCTAAGTAATATTGTCTGGCCATTGATCCATACCTTGCGTCACAGTCTGCACAGTTGCTAAGGATTATTGTCTGGCCATTGATCCATACCTTGCGTCACAGCCTGCTCGGTTGCTAGGGTTACACTAACGTCACACATTTTGTGACGCTAACTTCCGTAACGCTAATTTTCAGATGACCAGTAAACAACCATACGACATATTTGTGTCAAAATGGGTAGGACTAGATAACTCATCGCTCGATAGCTGCAGTCGCTTAAGTGCGGCCAGTATCGAGTATTCGTGAAATAATGGGTTCGAACCCCACTGTCGGTAGCCCTGAATATGATTTTCCTTGGTTTCTCATTTTCACACCAGGCAAATGCTGGGACTGTACCTTAATTAAGGCCACGGACGTTTCCTTCCCCCTCCTAGCCCTTTCCTCCCCCATCGTTGCCATAAGACATATCTGTGTCGGTGCGACGTAAAGCAACTTGCAGAAAAGAAAGAGAACTCATCTTCCACGAAGGTATGCATACAAAATGGGCGGGACGAGTTCCTTCGTCATTCGCGGAAGAGTAGTGGGCGTTACGAGATAACTCGTCACCCACATCATCATAATGGACGTGACGAATGAAGTCGTTTTCAGTCAAAATATACCAAACTCTGTTACGTGAACCTCAAACCACTACCGGAAAGAAAAATATTTTCGGACATTTCCGGTTTAATAACATGTATACGTCTCACGTAGTAATTTTCACAATCACTTTAGAAATAAATATAGAGCATTTAGAACTAATCTGTGGAGTAACTTTCACTGCAGTTTGCGTTGAGATGCTGTATTTTTTTGCTGAACAGAGCAATTGCATTATCTTACGACAGGAAACGCAATACGAAGTAGCATATGTCCCTTATGAACCTAATTCCAATAATGGCACTTCATTGCTTGTAGCAGATGTCTGTTCCAACTGCTCCGAAGTTTCAACAGTAACATTCGTGCTTCAGAAGGGAGCTGTAATGAAGTCCACTACATTAGTCAGAAATACACAGGCAGTGCTTTACCATAATTCGTTGTTTCTCCCTCTCTGATAAGGAGAACTAGACTATAACCAGCCTATAGCAACAGAAAATCGTTACATCAAAATAACGACCATCATACCTTCTTTACGAAAGGGTATTAAATTTAAAACGATTATTTCAAAAACATTTTCGTGTAATTTGTTTACATTTAAAACTTACAAAGTACGGAGAGATCACAGTTAAGATATTCGACCCTGGATCTATTTCTTTAGAGCTTGTTCAGATTTATACCTATATGTATTTAAATGGCATGTCCTGACTGATTGTCAATCAATTCTCAGGCAAATCTAACGGACATAAATAAATTAAATTTTCGATATATTACAGTGTACGTGCTCTGTGTGTGTGTGTGTGTGTGTGTGTGTGTGTGTGTGTGTGTGTGTGTGTGTGTGTGTGTAATTGACACATCTCCTCCTAAACCGCTGAAGCAATTTCATCCAAACTTGGTACACTTATGACTTATTGTGTGGAGACGAGCACTGTGGGAGTGAACCATCGTTAGCACCCTTAGGGATGAGGGTCAGGGGGGTTAGGTATAAGAATAATCGAAAATAGTGTCGAATCCACAGTTTTATGGGTCGCTGAGATGATAGTCCCTTTTGGGTGGGGGCGAGAGGGGAGTGAGATATAAAAATAATCGAAAATAGTGTCGAATCCATAGTTTTTGTGGTGGCTGAGATGAATAGTAAAACTCCCAATTTTTTTAAGTCAAAGTTCAGCCCCCTATAGGGTGGGGGCGAGGAGGGATAGAGATAAAAAAATAATCGAAAATAGTGTTGAATCCATAGTTTTATGGGTCACTGAGATGAACAGTAACACTCCAGTTTTTTAAAGTCCAAGTTCAGCCGCCTTTGACATAGGGGATAAGAAAAAGCCGAAAAAATAAATTGTCCAAAATGACCTTCCAGCGTGGCTATGAACCAAAATGTTTACAAGTATGACTTACTACCTGGAAAATATACTGTGGAAGTAAGACGCCCCTAGAACCACTAGGGAAGAGGGTGAAATGTAATCCATATTAATAAATGGAAGTCGGTTTGGAGCGATCTATATATACTGTATATAAATTAAGGTATACAAATGAAAATAGACGTGAATTAATGAGACATTTCCAGGCATCTTAGAAACTTAAAACTTCGTACTAGAGAAGGTGATAACTTCAGGATCCCTGGAAAAATCAAAAATTCTCAAAATTCCCTTAGGGGGCCACGCTGGAAGTTTTAAATTTTCATAAGAACTCAGTCGGATACATTTATCCAAAACGCTAACATATAGGATTCATGGGCTTAAAGATTTCCTGAAAGACATCATATTTAACCGCCTCCCCCATATCAAGATGGCGGCACAATATACCAGACGAGCTAGAAAATTGAAATTTGGCAAAATTATAGTTTTTAGCCTGTAACGGACAGAAAAATTACGAGATGTTCAACTTTTTTTACCTCGAAAAATTTCGAAATATGGAGGCAATTTTAATGACGGCAAATACCTTCCTTTCGAGGTATTTGGTGGCTAAACGGTAAGTCGTATCACAAGACGGGTGGAACAATCTCGGTTCAATTTGGAGTGATCTACGGGTTTTGGTCTTATGACATTTGCCGTATCTCTATCCCTTATACATTTGATTTGTCTCTATTTCTCGACTGTACGTACACTTTGCACTTTTTACACTATAAATGATAGTTTGTATCATTTATAATAAAGATAGGATCATCAAGTTCTACACGAACATTGGCTCACTCAGTAAACATATGTGAACCAAATTCTATGTTTGTAGCTGTCACATAAGTATCCAAAAAGTAATGCACTGTGTGAAAACCTTACCCAAATTTCACCCTGTTCAACATCTCTATATCAATCTTACCTTTAAATAGATGAGGTACGAGAAAATAGCATAGGGCCAGCCATTTAGCTTCATATAAGCTAAGAATTACTGGGATCTATATAATAATTTATGCAACTGATCCAATTAAATATCAATGATTATTTTGAAATCATTTGATAATCCTAACTAAATAATAAATCTTTTCCCAGTCATACGCGCATAATGTTCCCTACATTTTTAATTATTAATTATAACACTATGATATTTACAAAATAAAAATTACTACTGGCATGCAAATCTCGTGGTAACATATATTTAAATAATGTGTACTTATCAAAGGATGGGTATAGTTTGCTGTCATCTGGGGTACATCTTAGATTTTTACACGACCATGATGAATGTTCTTCTCTCTGGCAGTCCTCAGTTCCTCTTCATACTACCACGATCGATGTCTCGAACTGTGGTCTTCTCAGTTGAGTCTCTGGACGCTCTCTGTAGAACTGATCGCAGGCACTTAGGCGCGATTCTTGTAGACTCTAGATCTCGGGTTCGACGACCACTCACGAACATACAGAAAAATGGGAAATCAGTTATTAAACACTGTTTATGTACTTTCAAAGGGAATCTACTTGTGACAAGATCCACTCTTAACTTCAAATAGATTAGTGCAAATAGTGGCAAGTTTGTAGAAATCACTGTTCATTTTCCCAGTAATCACCCAGTCTATCACCACGAGTGTCCATGGAGTATGCAAACGCTAATTTTATTAGGAACAGTTATTTAATTTTTCCTGAACGGCACTCACTCTTAAATGCTTTGGATCGGTGATTATTAATAATTGCTGAACATAATTAGCTGTCTCACCATTCCTAAATAACCTGACGCGTTTGCCCTTTCGTTGGCGATTACACCATGAGCCACAACTGACTGTCTTTAGCAATTAAAGTGTTAAATGCTAAAATAAGGCTTCTATTCGGCAATTATGTACATTAACTTGTACCACACGGCTTATTCCGCGATATATTTACATCGCACTGATGTGTTTTTCTTTTATGGCACAACACTTCGTACACTGATATCCAAGTTCACTCCTAAGGTATTAGTACTGCAGCTACACAGTTGACAATGAGATACTGTATCTAGGTCCTGGCTCTACTTATAGCCTCCGGACAAAATGGTCAGGGGGGAGGTGAATTATGCCCCTGTTGAAATCGAGGTCCGGTAATCGGAGTCTTTCAGCGACGAGATAACAATCAAATTATAGCTTGTGACCTCTACTTTCTACTGAAGACATATAAAACTAAAGCGATCAGTGGGTCACTCACAATCTCAAAAGCGTCCTTTTAGAAAATCATGCGTCATGGTTCATCACGCAACATCTCCCACTTTTTTCCGCACGTCGTCAGATTTCAGCAGTCGTCTTTACTCTGCATACTGCTATATGACAAGCGTCATTACCGATCCACTATTCAAGTATTGCATTTATATGCATCAACAATTAGCATTAAATACATCGGTTCGAATGAGACCTGACTCATAAATTTCCAAAAATTATTTCAGATGAAGGTGTTCTTATTCTTCCTCTTTTTAGTAATTTATAGTGAAATGGCACCAGTGAATGCGGTGTTGAATGAATTAGTAGTGGGCATTTATTTCTCAGGGGTTAACGCACCTTAACTCAGCCCACTCTACGACAACCTACATCTCCATGCGCAGCGTCATCCCTTCTTCTCGCTCGCTCGAAAAGAGAGCGCGATTTCAAGGTTTAACAATACTGCGCTATCCTTTTCTCGTTATATCGCAGAAAACTGCTCCCTTCGGGCTGGGGTATCGCAAATCACACCCCGGTTCGGCATGTAGACTGCTAATTACTACATTATATGTCACAGAATGTTGCGGAAAACGGTATATATAATTGACTAGACCTCCCAACATGCCTATGGCATAGTAATGAACGGTTACAATAGATCGGATCACGAATGCAGAGATACTGAATCAAATTGGCGAGAGGAGATCGACTTGGCTAAATCTGACTATAAGAAGAGATAGAATGATAGGACACATCCTAAGACACTCAGGACTTGTTGAGTTGGTTTTTGAAGGAAGTGTAGGTGGTAAGAACGGTAGGGGTAGACCAATGTATGAATATGACAGGCAGATTAGAGCAGATGTAGGATGCAATAGTTATGTAGAAATGAACTGGTTAGCACAGTATAGGGTGGCATGGAGAATTGCATCAAACCAGTCTATGGACTGATGACTCAAACAACAACAATGTAATCTCACATTGTTGTCCTCGGTGTATCGAGTTCCGAAGCACGTTTACGTCGACTCCTTGAGAGATTGTTAAATAGAAGCGCAGACTCCAGCACGTTTCCTCCTGTATCTTCTTCCTTCCACTCCGCGGCCTGTCTTTAACACTGCCCGAGGCAAAAGCACATGCCTCAATCGGTAAGCGTTGCTTTTCGTGGTGGAGCCTTATGAAATATTTCCTGGAATACTCCCATAATCGGTCTCATTGTCTGCCCTGTCTGTTGTCGTTCGTGCACCCACACATTTTCCCACTAACCGCTCCTCAATAGTGTACCGGTAACTCTTACCACTCACATCTGTCATGGCTTCACACTAGCACTCGACTGCGACAATGTGTATTCCAGCACTTGATTCCAACAATTAATAAGAAGTAATATAACTACCAACCTGCATAAATAACATAGGGTAAATAACATTTGATACTAAACAACTATAGGGGTTCGGGGACTTCTCACCCACCATGTACAGTACCGTAGCGAAGCACAGGTACATTTACTAGTATATATATATAACGTATGTCTGTATGTCTGTATGTATGTATGTATGTATGTATGTATGTATGTATGTATGTATGTATGTATGTATGTATGCATGTATGTATGTATGTATTGAACCCATAATTCAACGGTTCAGTATGTATGTATGTAAGTCGAAAATAGTGTCGAATCCATAGTTTTCGGGGTCGCTGAGATGAATAGTGACACTCCGGATATTTTAAAGTCAAAGTTCATCCCCCTTCGGCATCGTGGGTGAGAAAGGGCGAAAAAGAAAAAATAACCGAAAATATGGATACGTGTGTGTTTTCCAGTATAGCCGTCAACTAAACTTTATACGAATATCACTTCCTATCTGAAAAAAATATTATGGGGCAAGACACCCCTAGAGCCCCTGGGGGAGGGGTGAAATATAACTAAAAACGACCAATATTAGTGTTAAATCTATAGTTTTCGGGACTACAGGGGTGATTTCAACCATTCTTGGTATAAGACTTACTATCAGGACACAAACTGCGCGGATGTATAACACGCGTGGAGGTGGGAGGGGCCGAGATATAAAAATAATCGAAAATAGTGCCGAATCCATACTTCTTAGGATCGCTAAGATGAATAGTGACACTCCGGAATTTTTTAGAGTCAAAGTTTAGCCACTTTTCGTGTAAGGGGTGAGGAGATGTGAAAAAGAAAATTTTCAAATTGACCGAGATAATGGACGTATGTGTGTATGTTCCAGCACAGGTGTCAGCCAAAAAACGTACAAGTATGACTTACAGTACTATCTGGAAAAATTACTGTGGGAGTAAGGGACAGCTAACCCCATATGGTGGGAGTGAAATGTAAAAATAATCGACAACTACCTATATTTCAGTCGAATCCATAGTTTCCGGGGTCGCTGAGTTGAAGTGCGACACTCTGGATGCTGGTTAAGCCATACTTCAGCCACAATCAGAATGTAGGTTGAGATGGGGTGAAAATGATCGACATTATGGATGTATGGGTGTATATTCCAGAATAGCTCTCAACGAAACTTGATACACATATGTCGTACTATCTGAAAAAAGTATTATTGGCGGAAAACACCGCCAGCGCACCTAGAGGAAGTGGCTAATTATAAAAATAAACTAAAACGACTGATATTAATGTCGAATCAATTTTTAAGAGGTCGCTGAGTTGAACTGTGGCAATCTGGATGCTGATTAAGTCATACTTCAGCAGAAATCAGATGAGAACGGGTGAAAATGGTCCAAATTATGGATGTATGTGGGTATGTTCTAGAATATCTCTTAACGAAACTTAATACACATATGACACAATCTGGGAAAAAATAATATGGAGTTGAAACATCCCAACCCCCGCTAGGGGTGGGGAATGTGGAGGTGGGGATTTGACATGTAAAAATAAAGGCAAATAACCAATATGAATGTCGAATCCATTGTTTATGTGTCACTGAGATGAATTGTGACACTCTGCATATTGTTTAAGTCCATGTTCAGCCGTCATTGAGACGGGGGTCTGAGATGGGCTTAAAAGTAAATAGTCTAAAATGACCAAGATTAGTGTTGAATCCACTGCTCTTGAGATCGCAAGGCTGATTGGCGGCAGTCTCACTGACAATTGAAATCGTGCACTTCATATCTATAGTGCGACGGGTAAATACAGATAGTTATCACTTATTATTTTTATGACAGGATCAAATAATTCTCAGTCACTTAGTGTTTTCATAAGGACAAAGTTCAACTCGAAAATTAAATAATCTAAAACTGAAATCAAACACATCTGAATAGCTCTAAAACTAAATAATGGATCTAAAATATCAATCAACATGTCAAAAAGATTTTCTATAATAATTCACTTCCCACATAACGAACTGGTAATACAAATCATGAAAGTAAGCATTCAAAAACTATCCGGGCAACGCCGGGTGCTACAGCTAGTATGTATATATAGAAAGAAACTTCAATCATTCTTTGTACAGCATCATAGTCTCCAACTATTAGAGAGTTGTGATCCGTGATCATGGCCATATGACTACATTTTCAGTCTCTCATTTCATAGGATGAGTTAACCCCATTCTATCCTCCAAATAACAGTAAAAATCTTATAGAACAGAATACACAGTCATTGGATAAGAGGCCCAGATGCTACCCTTACAATATAGTTTTGGTACACTTCAATGGGAATAACCGTAATTAATGTTATCGGAGGAGTTCAACACGTAAAGAGCAAATGATTTAATGCCAGTACATCCACTGTCAAGTAGAAGCAAGCTAATAGCAAATCTTATTTATAAACAAAGGCTTAATTGAGGTATGTTCCAGGGAGAAGTTCGTATAGATCCATACACTCTTTTTCAGAAAATGATTATAAATTATCATAATTCGATGTACAATCCATCCAAATTGTAGTTCTGTATCAAGAATATACAGATGAGTCTATCAATTTTCCAAACATATGTTTTGAATGTTCACATTACAATTTGAGATACTGTGCTTTCCTGTGCATTAAATGCGTTTAAAAAATCTTAAGTGTATTTGAGCTTATTGAATGAAACATTTCTCAGAATGCGAGAAGAAGAATGTGTATGCTGAAAGTAGCCACAAGAACGAAGAGATACAACACAGAAGAAAATGTGGTGAAAGGTTTCTTAATGCTAAAGTACAAGCAAGATGTATAACGACCATTCAAAAAGAAAGGATTGGACGCTATAAAATGAAAACATGCACCGTTATTTCAAAAGTATTGCGAGCACTGTTGAGGCTCGTGTCTCACTACGACACAAGGCGGTGAATGGCCGTCTCCTAAAATTCCTGGGGCTGCGTTGTGAACCAGTTCCGAACGTACTGCTTGACGTCGTCGTCCGAGGTAAGTCGTTTGCCTCTCAGCGCCTTGTTTAGCTCAATTTGGATTTTTTGGGTCGCGGTGACTCTGTAGAGACATTGTCGTTTTGACTCGGGTTCGAAGTGATGACACCATGTCTCATCTCCAGCGACCAATCGTGACAGGAACTCATCCCCTTCCTTGGCATAGCGCAGCAGATGTTCAAGAGAGAGGTCCATTTGACGTGCTTCCTGTGCTGGTTAAATGCTGTGAGGCACCCATAGTGCGCACTTTTAGTGAAATTTCAATCTGTCCTTAATGATGGCGTGAACACCTTCGACGCTCACTCCGACCAACCTCTGTGCCAATGGCTTTTACCGTAATTCGTCGGTCTTGCATACCTTTGATAACTGCTGGACAATGGCATCGGTAGTGCGATGTGGGGTTCCAGGTCGTGCATCATCGGCCAACGACATCCTCCTTCCCTGAATCGTTTGTGCCACGTCTTAACACTTGCAACGACCATGCAGTGTTCGCCGTACATTTGTGCCATTTTTCAATTAATTTTCGTTCCCCTCATCCTTCTGCTGTCAGAAAACGCTCTACACTCATTTGCTCTTCTTTTGAAGCCTCTATTTCACTGTTGTCAGCACGACTGGGTGCATTGGACGATGAACGGTTCGCGTGCTCACTCAGTCGTCACGTGGTGTGCAGCCATGTCCCTCCAGCGGCGAGTTTAGGACCTCAGCGCTCTTATGGGGATTGCACCTTCTTCCGCAGGCAATTGCATTATGATCCTTTCAGCGGTTTTTATTTCATAGCCTCCGGCTCGTTTCTTTTTGAATGGCCCTCATAACTGTCTTCTGTTCACAGACTTACGCAGGAATTAACACTCTTTTCTGAATATGAATAAAATAATATCAATGTTGAACAGTTGAAAGGCTCCAGTCAATTCTAAAAGTGTTATTACAATTTATTGGTGATGCAAGCGTTGCCTTGATCGAGAGGTGCTGTACAGAAAAACTGTAAATAATGATGGTTGTTTCTTTAATTGGTTATTTGTAAATTAATAATATTTGGTCTGGTAAGTCATTTTCATATATTGACTGCCATTTGTCACTTTTCATAACTTACTAATTAAGTAACTATATCTCAAAAATCATTTCAACTGCACCGGTGGTTAACGAAATCGCAACACCAAGAAGGAGTTGTGTTAGACGAAATTCGGGAGGCGTGTTTGCACATCTGAATGATAACGCCTATTCAAATTTACGCACTAGTCGACGAAGAGTGGTGGTAGTAGTGCCACTATGACCTTCCAATAACTTTTGCTTTAAATACGCGCTGTACACTTCGTTACCGTTAGTCATCGTCCGGTGTTGATGTTGTGTGGCAGGTGTGAGTCAAACATGCCTTTAAGAAAACAAAGAAGACAGTATCAGCAGCTTACTGAGTTTGAACGAGGCCGTTTAACAGGGCTACGAGAAGGTGGATATTCTTTCCACGATATTGTAGAATGACTTGGCAGGGATGTATCCACACTGCATCGGCGTTGGCAACAATGGTAACGAGAAGGCACTGTCTCAAGAAGACCGACAGGAATTGATTCAGTTAGTGAATGAAGGTCCATCTTAACCTGTTAGCGAGAGAACATTGCGACGGGAACTGAATGTAATGCACATTTGGAGTCAAATAAAAGAACTCTTTATAGATAAACACATAACAAAATGAGGTCGTTTAATGCTTACCTACACTTAAGCACACTTTAATTATGCAATTAAGTTTCATCATTAAATTTCAAATAGAAGGTAACAAAGTATTACAGCATGGATTTCCTTGCTTCCTTTCCACTACTGACCGTTATTTTCGAGCACACCAGTGAATGGACGGATACTTTCGCGACTATCTGTCTTCTACTAGAATAGATCGACAGCCCTACAGTGAAAGAAAGTAAAGGATTATTTAGAAATTTCACTTAGTCAAATATCGTTTTCACTTAGAATTCACTTCGCTGGAAATACGGAAATACAGTATATCATAAAAATGATATATATAACATCATTTCGAATGTTTATAAGTAAATAAAGGTGTGAAATTTCTCAATTTTTACTATCATGAGGACTATGAAACTTGTTGCCTTAGCTTCGAAATGGTGGACAATTTCTAATGTTCAGCGCAAAGTGAAAGGAAATTACAACCGAAGTAATTATACTAACCCAATTCACGGTACAGATGATGCTAACATATGATGGCATAGTAGCACTTCACACAATTATGGTAAACTTAGTAATGAAACGTTCAAACAATAAAGTTATAGCAGGTCTTTACCCGTTGAAAAACATGAGTGCAAACCCTCTGTTGACTCTAAACATTGATGACTTTAATCTACATGGACCTTCTATTTGATAACATATAACCATCAAATAATGAGACAACATTTCTTAAAATAGTAGCTTCTGTTATCTGTTCCGACAAGTAGTGTAGCAAAAGTAATCGTCCATTTGTACTTTACACGTACTTGATGCACAGAACAAATCGGATATTTCAAAAACCATACATGTCCATTTTCGGAAAAAAATAGGTGTAATGCATATATGTTAAAATTATATGTATTTCCATCATTCAGAGAGAAAGCATACATGTCTACCCCATTATAAGGGTTTTACTGGAACCTTGAAAATTTTCTCCTGGCCTGCTGTTAATAGGGAGGATATATCCGTGGAACGTGAATAACAGGCGTTATTGAGAACGGGGAGGATGTCCCTGAGTAACTGTAATAAGTGATATTGTTAAAACAGCCAATGTTGGGAAATGTTCTGAATTTTTACCTTAATTTTGAACGGAAATTTTGAAATTGCACATGCCCATTAACTTTAATCCCCATATCACTCTCTTTTGCGAGCTTACTGTTTTCAAAAATGGTCAGGATTATTACAAAGGTGACCGGACCCCGGCATTATAAATACCTCGTATAAAAACCAGACACAAATTCCAAACATTAGAACCGTTTGCAGGTTTTTTTCACTTTTCACAAAACTAGTAGTAGTGGACATGTGTATTTTCTCAAATAACCGATTCAATTCTGTTAAGCCGTTTTATTTCGTAACAAACAAACAGACAGATAGGCACAGAGAAAAATCTAACTGAACCTGCTTTCGACCTTTTGTATATCAAACCTCAGATGGGAACTAAGTATGAGGCAAAAATGAAAGTGTACAAACAATATTATAATTTTGTTCTCTATTACGCCTCCAGATGTGTGTAATTTCAACTATTATATATCAAGTGAAAAACTGCAAGACAGTTTGTAGCAGTAGAACGTACTAAGGTTGGCATTGTCCACCCCTGAATTCGACAAATGGAATCCACTTCTCCAGGACAGAAGTATATAACATTTCCGACCCAAGCAATTGTCACTCCATCGCATTCACTCTCGACCTCATTACTAATGGCCACATGGTCCAGTACGCCTTCCTTCTCAAGACAAATCGCTTCCATCTCAGAAAATGGGTGGAGATCACCTGCTATTTCCCCTTGCTACAGCTCCCTTTCAGAGAAGTGTTCTTTCTCACGCAGACTTGGTTGCTAGAGGCTGGGATATCCCGAGATCACTGGCCTAAGTTTAACTATAGGATACTACATCACGCTTACGAAGCATTTCTCCATCTGAATCTATTGCTCTTAAACTACTCTACATTTGGATAAAAATAATTTAGAAATAAATTGCTTTCATGTGCCACGACTGCTTGCTATCACATGGTTCTCGCGAGGACTGTGATAGAATTCTACCATGGAGGGAGAGATCTTAGCGATATAGTCACTAGCTTCTCATCAAGTACAGTTCGATTCCCGTCGTCGTTTTCGTGAGATACTCAGTCCTGCAACTGGTTTTCCCATATGATAAGTCTTCTCTATAAGTATGGTTTTGAACAGCACCTTTCGCCTCTTCATAGCTTCGCAATCCTGCGTTCTCAAGGAATATATGAAAATCATTCTTGGGGTATTTTACCTTCAGTCACTGCCATACCAAAACCTAATCTGACGCAACGCTATCTCCTCTCTTGCATATATAACACTTCAGCGGTGGTCACCGTCGTTTTCCGATATACCAGGTGGCCTCCACTTATAAGTGTTCCGCATGCGATGATGGTGAATGGCATGCCTGATTACTTGATTACAAAGGATCGCTATAAATTGTTATATTTCGGATGTGAAACAAATAGCAAATGATTTCACTTAATAGACTGGCGTTTATAGGAAAACCAGAAGATTTTTCTTATTTATTGTCTTGTTTTATATGGCAGGACTCGGGCTATGAAGCTTGGTATTCTGTCCGACCATACATATACCTACATGAAGAGTTAAATATACACTAAATAAGTTATCTACAATTTAATATCTTAAGGTATCACTTAAATGTTTTAATTAACCTAATAACTTGGCTATGATCTAACCTACGTATGTTATGAATAATTATTATTTATTAACCAGGTTTGACAGAGTTTCTTAAAGTGGAGGTGGTTTGACACGCTCGTAATTTCAGCAGGTACGGAATTCCAAATTCGACTGGCGGCGACTACAAATGATCTACTGTAACCAGTTGAGCGGTGAATGGGTAATGCTTAGTACTGAGGTGGATGATGATCTGGCAGGCATACTAGAAGGTGATTCCAGGTACTGGAATTGGTTGGTAAGGTATTCAGGAGTGTTGATGTTCAGTATACGATGTAACAGAGAAACACGGTGTAAATTTCGTCGCTCTCTTAAGCGTTTTCCGCAACATTCTATGACATATAATGTAGTAATTAGCAGTCTACATGCCGAACCCGGATGTGATTTGTGATATCCCAGCCCGAAGGGAGCAGTTTTCTGCGCTGTAACGAGAAAGGGATAGTGTAGTACTGCTGAACCTTGAAATCGCGCTCTCTTTTCGTGTGAGCGAGATGGAAGGACGACGCTACGCGTGGAAATGCAGGTTATCGGAGAGTGGGCTGAATTAAAGTGTGTTAACCCGTGAGAAATGAATGTCCTCTACTAATTCAACACCACATTCTCCGGTCCCACTTCACTATAATTTACTAAAAAGAGGAGGAAGAAGAAGAACACCTTCATCTGAAATAATTTTTGGAAACTTAGGAGTCAGGTCTCATTCGAACCGATGTATTTAATGCTAATTGTTGATGCATATAAACGCAATACTTTAATGGTGGGTCGGTAATGACGCTTGTCATATAGAAGTACGCAGATTAAAGATGACTGCTGAAATCTGACAACGTGTGGAAAAAAGTGGGAGATGTTGCGTGATGAACCATGATTTTCTAAAAGGACGCTTTTGAGATTCTGAATGACCCACCGATCGCTTTAGTTTTATATGCGATCAGTAGAAAGTAGAGGTCACAAGCTATAATTTGAGTGTTTTCACGTCGCTGAAAGATTCCGATTACCGGACTTTCAAATTCAGCAGGGGCATAATTTACCTCCCCCCCCCCCCGATCATTATGTCCGGAGGCTATAAGTACCGCCAGGACCTAGGTAGAGTATCTCATTGTCATTTGTGTAGCTGCAGTACTAACACGTTAGGAGTGAACTTGGATATCAGTTTATGAAGTGTTGTGTCATAGAAGAAAAACATATCAGTGCGATGTAAAATATCACGGAATAAGCCGTGTGGTACAAGTTAATGTACATTATTGATGAATAGAAGTCTTATTTCAATATTTAACATTTTAATTAACAACAGTCAGTTGCGGCTCGTGATGCAATAACCAGTGAAAGGGCAAACGCGTCAGGTTGTTTAGAGGTAGTGAGACAGTTAATTAAGTTCAGTAATCAATAATAACTGATCCAAAACATTTAAGAGTGAGTGACGTTCAGCAAAATTAAAGAACTATTCTTGACAAAATTAGCGTTTGCATACTCCATGGACACTCGTGGTGATAGACTGTGTGATTAATGGGGAAATGAACAGTGATTTCTACAAACTTGCCATTATTTGCATTAATCTATTTGAAGTTAGTAGTGTGTCTTATCAGCAGTAGATCCCTTTGAAAGTACATAAACAGTGTTTAATAAGTGATTTCCCATTTTGCCTGTATGTTCGTGAGTGGTCGTCGAACCCCGAGATCTGGAGCCTACAAGAATCGCGCCTAAGTGTCTGCAGTTATTTCTACAGGAAACGCCCAGAGACTTAACTAAGAAGACCACAGTTCGAGACATGGATCGTGGTAGTACGATGAGGAACCAAGGACTATCAAAGAAAAGACCGCTCATCATGACGGAGTAAAAACCTAAGATGTACCTCGAGATGACGGCAAACCATACCCAGTATTTGATAAGTACAATCCATTTTAATATATTTAACCACGAGATTTGCATGCCAGTAGCAATTTTTATTTTGTAAATATTAAAATGTATGATTAACAATATTAAATGTAGGTAACACTATACGCGTATGACTGGGAAAATATTTATTATTTTAGTTAGGATTTTCAAGTGATTTAAGAATAATCATTGATATTTAGCAGGTTTATTTGCATGAATTATTATATAGATCCCATAAATTCTTAGTGTATATGAAGCACATATTTGGGTAGAATAGCGATTTAGCTAAACTTATAATTTCTTTCTAATGTTATTATCTCGTAAAGATTTTCATAGTAGTTTGAATATAACCTATATGTTTGCTTCAAGGTGATTCAGGTATTATAAATCCCGTATGATAATAGATGATCATTGAAGATGTCCCAAACCGAGGTATTTTGCGAATTATATAGATATGCGAGAAGAATTAAATAACCTGTAAGAATGGAGTCTTCTCTGTAAAGTAATGGAACGGATTTGAGATGCGGTGTTATGATATGGAAGGGTGAAGCTCTAACATGTTATGTTGTTGGAATAATAAAGGATAATAATAATTATGGCTGTTGTGATATATTGAATTGGGCTGAATATATAGCCAAATAATGAATAATAAGAAGTAATGGCTCTCAAATGCATGCGACTTGAGAGCAAGCCGAGATGATATATAAAAGAAAGAAAGAAAGAAAGAAAGAAATGACGAATTCAATGAGTTTTTGTAGCCACGGAGCTGGTCACACAGCTGTTGTCATGATTGACAGTTTTACTACGTGCGACTTAGGGTCGAGGAACATTCCGTAGTTTCCAGCAAAGCTTAAGGTTTACCGGCGAGATCCCTTTCATTCGCCAAAGCAGTCTCAATTCCATTCTAATGATACGTTATGAGTAATGTGGATAATTTTCTGATTTTGTGAAGGATAGATCCCTTCTCATGTTTATGCATTAAATTAGCTCGTGATTGGAGTTTTAAATTTTTTACCTTGGAAGCTGGAGTACTTGAGTTCGACCCATGTTGGAACGAAGAATTTAACCAGATACTATGGCTTGGTTAAGCCATAATCTTCGAGATGTATTGTGTGATATATATTTGATATTGTTTTATGTAATGTGTTTATGTGTTTTATTATTTCCCAAAGTGTTCTATGGTGATGTATTCCATTCCAGGGTTGACAGATTTTTCTTTGAATATAATTTGTTAGGTAAACCCAGGATACACGTATGTGTTCAGCGTAAATATATAATTGTTGTGATCAAATGGACCCTGTGTTTGATATACGGCGATGCAATCTCGTGTTTTAAAGGAAATGTACTTATGGGAATGTATATTTTCTACAACCATGATAATTAACCAAACGATTTGAGGTATACCGAGGACCAACTACAACTATGAATAAACTACAAGGACACGAAAGCATACTACATATATAATTTTTCCATTATTCTTGACTTTTCTTGTTCATGTGTTGTAGTATAGCACCATCTCGTGTGATTGTTATCAGTATAATAAAATGTTTAGCAAATAATATTTTAACGAAGATTCCTCTCATTTAATAATATTAGTGTATTCCTCTCACATTATAGAGAATCCTACTTTCGTTATATTTTATGTAGTGCCTATTTTTCTTTTTCGAACATTCCATTGCCCGTATGCTTTATGAGTTCAGCCGGTGATGCAATGAAAGTAGGGAGGACGAGACTTCAAACCTGGTAAGTGACTTCCGGAGGTTCTCATCCAACTATTCCATCTATACATCTGTTTGTGAAACCAAATTATGTAATAGTTGCCCTAAATTACCCAGTATGGGTACAATACTATTCATTTTATGTAAAATCCGGTGACTATATGTGAAACGTCCCTTCATCTGTTGTTATGTACATAATTTCTCTTACTCATCAAATGACGGAGAAAATTACTATTTTCTGCGGGTTTCGTGCCCTACATTGACTGACGGACACACTTGCAGACCAACAACGAACCTACCGGTTACCATGGGAACGTCTCTGGCTGCTTGCCAGCAGGGAAGTAACGTAATGCCATTTTCGTCATCATTCCTGTAAACTCCTTGGGTAGAAAGCGACAGAGAAGTCAATCTGCCATTCTCCGGGATATTTGTGGAATACCAGTGGAGGTTACAATCTTCTTCGAATAGCACTAATGAGGAGGGGGGGGTGTTAATATTTGAACAGTACCGCGGAATGTAACCCATTATTCCACACCGTAAGGTGTTTCCTGGCATTTGCTATCATTTTTACTGCATTTCCCTTCTAGTTTTCTTTCGCTTTAATTTCTTGCCTCTGCTTTGCCTCATTAGGCTTAAATAATAACACCGTAAATCATCTTCTTATCTGTTTACCTAAGAATCCCTGCGCCTAAATTTATCCTTTCTGACGTCTTCTTAGCCGGCCTCGTGGTGTAGGGGCAGCCTCCCTGCCTCTTACCCAGAGTCTCCGGGTTCGATTCCCGGCCAGGTCAGGGATTTTTACCTGGATCTGAAGGCTGGTTCGATGTCTATCCAGCCTACGGGATTAGAATTGAGGAGCTATCTGATGGTGAGATAGCGGCCCCAATCTAGAAAGCCAAGAATAAAGGCCGAGAGGATACGTCGTGCTGACCACACGACACCTCGTAATCTTCAAGCCTTCGGGATGAGCAGCGGTCGCATGGTAGACCAAGGCCCTTCAGGGCTGTAGTGCCATGGCGGGGTTGGGGACTTACGTCTTCTCATATCCGTAACACATATCGTCAGAATTTAGTGAGGGACATTTCATTTTCCAATAAATCCACTGGTATCTACATATCTTGTCCTATCCTGCTGTCCTCACTTATAATCCTATTTTTGTTAATTTCAACGTTTTTCAACGTTCGAAACCTGGACACTCTCTCCTTTGAGGAATAATTCCAAGCTGTTCAAATGGACCCGGAAAATATCTAAATAATATGCAATTTTAATGACGGTACAGACCTTCGTTTCAGGGTAAATGGCGGCTAAACGGTAAGTCGTATCACGAAAGAGATAGCAAATTCACCGTTCAATTTGCAGAGATCTACAATTTTGGTCCTATTACTTATTGTCGTATCGCGATTCTTTATACGTTATATAGTGCTGCATTTCTCGATTATAACCTAATCTCTCCATCTCTACTGTGACTGGCATTACGAAGGGAGGCCTTATTCCTGGCGGTAAAGGTGGTCAAGCATAGAGCTGACCTCTCAATCCTACTTAGTGCCGAGGTGATGGATAGTGAAAGCCTTAAGCTTCCATTCCTCCAAAGGCCTCCGTGGCCTGTACAGAAATGGACTTTACTGAGCTGTAAGTTTAGGTCGTACCGATATTCGGTGCCCGAAGCCACGTTACTTCTAGGAGAGAAAAATGCCTTCATAACTTAACCTAGTTTGGGAGGATGATTCTCGTCTCGTTTAGGACAAGATGTGTGGGTGGGTAGCTAAAACACTCCACTACATCTTAATTATTTAATAACAATGTTCCTCTTCTCTGACACTTGTACGTTATTGATGACTCTTTTTACCCTCTCCGGCCGTTGATGTGATGTTCAGACAACTTAGTTACGGAGGTGTACTACGGGTTGCATCACACTCAAGTGAACACTTGTGCTCTATCTGCGGTCGTTTTGAAAGTAGTGTTATGTCCAATTTTTGAAGGAAATGTGTTATGTACACATATGTGTTGTATGAGATATACTCTTTCATGTGTTGAAAAATTTCGCATGCCCCGGGAGTATGATTTAACGCATTATTTAAGTACTGCAACGTCTCAGAATCTGACACCTTATGTCCTGGACATAGAGGAATTTTTAGAATCACTGATCACGTTGATTTTTATGTTAGCTCTTCTATGCAGTCAACTGTTCCTGTTGTCTGCTAACAAAATGAATGGATGTGAGTGAGGAAATTTGTCTAGTTTACAAGTAAATGGAAGCTGAAGGGTTCTTGAAAATGCAACTATCGTGAACTGAGAAGCAATTACATCACTTATGTTACATATCGACGTATCCAGCAGTTGTGCACACAAGGAGTGAACGGCGAATGAATGCAACATCCAGCTGAATCACTCTCGCACAGTGGCTACATTACCGGTCAACATAAATGCGAAAAACATTCAGGATCTTTAGGAAGCAATACAATACATTCCTCATAAAACATTTTATGAAAAATGTTTATGTTCCCATAACGTGTGGTACATAAACTGTGATAATAAGATGTCCTATACGTCAAAATTATTTGAAACAATTAAAATAGTGTACGTAAAGAAAATGTCTCCATGATTTATTAATACTGTCAAAAATGTTAAGTGAATCATGGTTTTTTAAACTTAACTGCCAATTTATGTCTACAAATGATTTATCCTGTTTATCCTCAAAAATGGAGCTTGCATTACAAAACTTCAGAACAACGATTAGTAAATAGGTTTACCTCAGACAGTAGCTGAACAGTGTAAGTTAATGTGAAGAAACAATTATGTCACTTCGACAGTGTTATTAAGTGCTACTCAGTTCTTCATACCTCTTGAAAAGCTATCCTTATGTTCCATATGGTGTTAAAAAATGTCCAATTCAGTTATTTTCATCCAAAGATAATTTTATTCTTTTCACTGTCATGGTATAAGGAACTTCCGTCATTATGTACGTTAGTATGGTGGCTTGCCGGCTGGTTATTACGAGATCGATTCCGGACTCTGTAACTAATTGAAGACTGCTACGCGAAACATAAAACAATGGGAGCAGGTGACTTAGATAAGTCAAATAGCTGCCTATACATTAGCAGTACTGCTGGCAGGCTTTACCTGGTAACAATTGCCCGTGCGTATTGTCTCGTGACCACTATCACGAAAAGAAAAATGATGTGCAAAGCAGTTGATGTTTCTTGTGGCACATCAATACTGTGTGATAATAATGTGAAATCGTCAAGTAATCCCGTACGTAGGCATTGTCCATGGACTTCAGACGCGTTGAAAGAATTACCGAGCGTAAAGTATCGGAAACAACACGAACATTAGAACAGTTCTGTGTGTAGCAGTCTACAGTATATAACATTGAAAACAAAATTAAAGCGCAACCCTCGTTCTTGCTGGACTAAACTTTGCGTGCCAATGGAAAATTAATCCCTTACATTTACTTCAAGAGTTGAACGATGATCTAAATGACTTTAAAATGATGTAAGAATGGATAGGTTGGTTCTGACTTAGTGAAATAGGCAAAAGATACCTAATCAAAACAAAGCACACAGATGCAAGGGGTATCTCTCATCGGTTTCTGCTCCGCTTCTTTCAATTCCCTCATTTCTTTTCGACTATTTCGTAGTCTTTGAATCATTTTCTTCACGAATTTAACACCATATTCAGTGTTTTTTTAACAATTGTATCAACTCATTAGAGGCATCTTTCATATTTTTAATAAAATGTTCTTTTTACTTCATCTTTCACAAGAATGAAAATTGTTCGTAATTACTTTTTAATTCAATCAAAAACCCTCTTGCTAGAAATCGATTATATTTCCGTAGCACTGTACATCGCCAATCAAAGACTCTTAATGTGTGGGCCTATGCAATTCAAACCCTGTTTCAGGCGCGTACGCTTGTCCTGATACGTGAATTGCCCATTAAACAACTGTAGTACTGGCGAGAATATCATGCATCATCCAAAGCCTGCTTGTAATACTGCTAATATACGGCTGGCTATTTGAGACGAAACATTGTTGAAAATTCCACTCCCAGCCATTCTAAAAGGAGTGTTATGTGATTTCTCACCATTTTTGTTCGCTACAATCTCCTGTGGCTGAACCCCTGTGAGGTATGTTTACCTGTAGCACAGACCACTTACGATCGATCAGGGCAGCTGAAGCAGTTCGCTTGGCTTGCGGCAATTGTTCTCATAAACAGAGCGGATCATGTTACACAGATATTGCCAAAGCCTGTTCACTTCGATTTTATCACAGCGCTCAACTTCCTATCTTACTGCTGGTATCCAGACAGGACTTCTAGATCGTACAGACAAATAAATTACCAACCATTGTCCTTAAATCAGTGGTTCCCAAACTGGGAGGCGCACCCCTTGAGAGGCCGTGAGAGTTTTATAAGGGGGCCATAAAAATGGGATATTTGACCTGACAAATGGAAAAATTAATATACAGTATTAAAACTTGTGATCCATCCCACTGAAGTTTTGTGTTCTGTATTACGGCCTCAGCCTATCTTATCATCATGCGTCCAACGGATCCTTTTCACCGGGCTGAGTGGCTCAGACGGTTGAGGCGCTGGCCTTCTGACCCCAACTTGGCAGGTTCGATCCTGGCTCAGTCCGGTGGTATTTGAATGTGCTCAAATACGTCAGCCTCGTGTCGGTAGATTTACTGGCACGTAAAAGAACTCCCGCGGGACTAAATTCCGGCACCTCGGCGTCTCCGAAGACCTTAAACTGATAGTTAGTGGAACGTAAAGCGAATAACATTATTATTATTATTATTATTATTATTATTATTATTATTATTATTATTATTATTATTACGGATACTTTTCCGGAGAGCACATTGTAGGATTTGTTTCGGTACCCCCCTTCTGTCCATTCTCCCAATATTTCTCTTCCAATTTTGTCTAAGTGCCTTTGTACTGACACACAGGTTCAATTACTCTTAAAGGCATCATCATCATCATCATCATCATCTGTTTACCCTCCAGGTTCGGCTTTTCCCTCGGACTCATCGAGGGATCCCACCTCTACCGCCTCAAGGGCAGTGTCCTGGAGCTTCAGACTCTTGGTCGGGGGATACAACTGGGGAGTATGACCAGTACCTCGCCCAGGCGGCCTCACCTGCTATGGTGAACAGGGGCCTTGTAGGGGGATGGGAAGATTGGAAGGGATAGGCAAGGATGAGGGAAGGAAGCGGCCGTGGCCTTTAAGTTAGGTACCATCCCGACATTCGCCTAGAGGTGAAGTGGGAAACCACGGAAAACCACTTCCAGGATGGCTGAGGTGGGAATCGAACCCACCTCTACTCAGTTGACCTCCCGAGGCTGAGTGGACCCCGTTCCAGCCCTCGTACCACTTTTTCAAATTTCGTGGCAGAGCCAGGAATCGAACCCGGGCCTGCGAGGGTGGCAGCTAATCACACTAACCACTACACCACAGAGGCGGCCCTTAAAGGCATACTTTTGTTTTAATGTTCAAACATTTAACGCGAGTGGAATTAATTAATTTAATTACATGTTTTCAAATTTGAAGCAGCAGCTTCATTCTGATACTTCATTTACTTAAGGTATGGTAAGATAAAGTAAGGGTGTATTCTGCCTGAGCCGAAGTTTACGTACGGTAGGTGGGCCAGTTCCTTTCCGCTCCTCCATTCCCTTAACCCCCACCAACAGCGCGTGGCAACCCATCCAAATCTTGACCACGCTCAACGTTGCTTAACTTCACAGTTCTCACGGGATCCGGTGTTTCAACACGGCTACGTTGGCTCATTTACATTCGATTATATTTATTAAGGGTATCCCAGGAGGAAAGAGCAATATTATGGGGGATGTAAAGTACTGTTCATTGTGAACGTAAGAGTTCATATGCCCAAAGAATGCCAGACTATAGATTGCGCAAAAATGCTCCTAACTGGTACCCCACAGGAAGAAGAAAACAGAGATACCAATAATATCCTGGAGGTAAAGTGTAGAAGAAACCATGCGAGTAAAGAGTCTGCAAGAAGATTATTGGAATGACAGGAAGGTTTCCTCATTTAATAATAATAATAATAATAATAATAATAATAATAATAATAATAATAATAATATTTGTTTTACGTCCCACTAACTACTTTTTGGTCTTCGGAGACACCGAGGTGCCGGAATTTAGTCCCGCGGGAGTTCTTTTACGTGTCAGTAAATCTACTGACACGAGGCTGACGTATTTGAGCACCTTCAAATACCACCGGACTGAGCCAGGATAGAACCTGCCACGTTGGGGTCAGAAGGCCAGCGCCTTAACCGTCTGAGCCACTCAGCCCGGCATTCCTCATTTGAAATTGGGTGTTGATTTATACTGTCAAACCAATGTATGTATAGTACACACACACATTATTATTATTAATATTATTATTATTATTATTATTATTATTATTATTATTATTATTATTATTATTATTATTATTATTACGTAGGCAAGTCAATAAATATCTGCAATTTTGCTCTAATTGTCTTTAGGTTGACTCTGTGGCGTTGTGTGCTCACCAGCCGCTAGATGCCACCGTTTCAAAAATTGTGGTCTGTGTTCACGTAAATTTCTTCACTTTTAGAAAATCTTTTCTCTTTCTTTCTCTTTTTGTAGTAATCATTCATTCCCTCGCTCACTCTTCCTCGATTTTTTCCCAGAATACTCTATTTGTTCTCCTTGGTATATTTTTGTATAAACTCTTCACCTCCGTAATTTTTCTTCTGAACACTTCTTTTTTTTTCTATGTATTCTATATTTATCCCATATTTACAGATTTTGTGTTCTTCTAATCTCCTGGAAGATGGGGACCTTGAAAGATGAGGATCTTGTTTGCTAAATTTTCTAGTGCAATTCTAGAATACCATTCGTTTCACCATTGCGGAAGAAATATTTTAGATTTTTCACATAGTTCGCAATAATAATAATAATAATAGCAATAATAATAATAATAATCATAATAATAATAACCTTATAATTCAGGGGATTTTAGCAAAGCGTAGAATTCAAATAGCTCAGTATTTCTTTTTGTTATGAGTCAACGGTTACATTGCACAACCTGGAAGAAATTTCAGAAATATAACTCTAATCCAGAGAGGGGGGAGAAAGAATTGGACATTTCTAAAAATCTGTGATACACGGCTTGTTCTTGTTGTCGTTGCCGACTAGAGGTTGAACAAAAATTTGGTGCTGGGAGCTCATTTGTCGTCTAGTGGATCACTCCAGTATGTTTGAAAGAGTAGCTATAATTTTTACAAAATAAACATAAACATGTCTCTCATACAACCTGTTCAGGGTCTTGAACCTGCCGAACGACTGCTGTCCAGCCAGCTACCCTGAAGGTATAGGAGTGCCACGTTGTGAACACGACGACTGCCCCAGACATATTGCTTGGTTTTCACGATATTCCCATATAAGACAGATCCTCAGTTGACGTCACGATGTTAAATTAACCCAGTATCAGGATTAAAATCCTTGGAAAATACGGTCATTTAACCTGGAAATAATTTATTCTGACGAAAGAAATTAGATCCAAGGGATTGAGAACTTACAAGAATAAGGTAGCCATAAAATTCTTTTCACTTCAATTTAGTATTCTTTTTCTCCCTGGATTTCTCTTCATATTTCCTACCAGATCCTTCTTGTCCAATCCTTGTTCTCCTTATTTTCAATTGGTCGTTAGATTTTTATGGTAAATGGAGTGTTTATTTTTCAACTTTTCATTGCCCTATCCTGCCTTTGCCTCACATCACATTTTTCGAAGACTGGAACACTTCCCTATTGATTCACGTTTACACCAATACCCAATGGTCGTGAAGCAATCAGTTTATGAAACGCTCCGCCCTTTCACGTATTATATTTCTCCCCTATATGCGAGGATACGTTATGTGTACGCATGATTTCTTTTATCAGAAGTCCTTGAAGTCAGTTCCTACAAAACCCTTCTACTTTACCGCTATCACCTTGAACTGGCTTTTAGATTACAATCAAGAAGTGCAATCAGTACCAGAAGAATGGTTCCTAGCCCTGAATTAATGTATTCACCTGGATTATTTTGCATGTTGAGGTTACCTGACCACGAATTTAGTCTTCTTAAGCAATCATAATTTTTGATAGTGTCATAAAAAGTTAGTTTTCAATTAATTTCCCTATCTTTTATCTTCAAAATCACCATCAACACAGTAGTGCGCGACTGTTTGAAGAAAGATGCACATCGAGTATCTGATTTTACACACCTGAGTCTATTAAAGGGTGACCTCCATTTATTCAGACTACTGGTCGTAAAGTTGAGTGTCCTCAGAACCTCAACAGCACGGCTATCGAATAAACTGGTAACCACAAGATGCTTGTTCTATGGGTGAGCGTTCTGCTTTGTACGTTATCACAGAATGTCGGTGATTTAACCACAAAACAGTTTTCTTATCTGTTTACTAATGACCTTTCTGTAGAGAAGTGCCTTCGATATCCACGCATAATGGCACCAATATAAGAAACTATCCAATAATCCTGTGGTTCTGGTTTTAATTCTGACAATTTCCTGATGGATATTAAGTTTGAGCATTCGAGTAATTCCAGAGCATCAGGTTTGCCATTAGCCCCAGAAATCGATATCAGATGAGAGAACTGAGAGGGGAAACAAATTCCAACTAATAACTCTGTCCTGCAATACACTTTCAATTTTCTAGCTGAATTAGCCGGGGTGGAGTACTGTCAGAAATTTCACCTTTGAACTTGCAAAGCTACCTCATTTAGTACCTGTGAATAATGAACAAAACACGTTGTCCAGCAACAAACATAGCTGATTATGAGACTTAATACACTTTGTGAATAAATGCATAGGAATAGCAGGCGCTAATTTTAATTATTAATATTTTCACTCGACAGCTACGTGCTGACAAATGCAAGAATAATTCATGCTTATTTAAGCATGCGGTTGGAAACCCGATGAGCGCTTGGCCGTTAAAAGTTTATTCAATCGGTCTTTAGAATACTTAAAGAACACATGTTATGAATCTTCTTTCTTTCTTTCTTTCTTTCTTTCTTTCTTTCTTTCTGGCATTTTCCCCAGCAATTTATGTATATTGGGCTCATTCTTACTGCCGGATGCCCTTCCTGAAGCCAAGCCCTGTGAGTTTCCGTGGTGGTTGGTAGTATGGTGCGCAGTTCTGGAGACAGACGAATTAACCATACGCAGTTTCAATCCTCTGCCCAGCCGGTAATCGAACACGGGGTCCTCTAAACCGAAGGTCAATAAGCTGACCATTCAGCCAAGGAGCTGATCACACATTTAACGAATGAAAATCCACAGCCTGTTTCCAGTCATTCGACCGGGTCAGGAATGGAATGAGTTAGGCCCCGTCTAGCGGCGAGGATAGGAATTGTGCCGGCTTCCGAGGTCTGTCGCACTCCTGTGGGGCAGTGATTAATGAATGGCAGATGAAATGATTTTTGAGAGTGTTGCTGGAATGAAATATGACAGGGAAAACAGGAGTACCCGGAGAAAAACCCGTCCCGCCTCCGCTTTGTCCAGCACAAATCTCATATTGAGTGACCGGGATTTGAACCACGGAACCCAGCGGTGAGAGGCCGCCTGAGCCATGGAGGCTGCCTACATTTAACGAATATGAATCTAAATAATTATTGTCCATCTAGCTCAATAATCATGTGATTTTGTTCCATGATATGAGTACATAAGTGATGTGAGATAATTTCCCACAATAAAGAGAAAGTAATAATATGCAACTTCAGCCCTGTTCTGTGTTCTGTTGTATCAAGCCACGACGATATCGATTCTGAAATAATGCTTTAGAAATAACTCATCCGAACTTGTGTAGAGGAACCCATTAATGGAAGCTGAGCAAAAAAAATTGCTGATAAAAACTTCCATGCTTGATGTCAAAACAAGTAGAGTGGGCCAGAGACTGAACAAATACTTGGTCTTTAAATGAGGCTCTCATCCTCAACTGAGCTCCTCCCAATAACTTACAAGTAGAAGTTGTTCAATTTTCATCATGTAGCCATTATCCTTATACATCACTCTACTAACTTCCCCATGCGAAATAAGGACACAGCATTTCGCTTGCAAATAAGATAACTCAAGAAAAAATTACATTATGACCACATGAACTGGGATTGGGACGAGTTAACGTATTTCACTTTCCGGGGTCCACATGCTAGTAATATCCAACAGGCAATATCATAGTCTGGTTTCGTTGGATCAAATGTAAATAGACTTCCATTTCGCCCTGTTCTGTGTTCTGTTGTATCAAGCCACGACGATATCGATTCTGAAATAATGCTTTAGAAACAACTCATATGAACTTGTGTAGAGGAAGCCATTAACGGAGGCTGAGCAAAACAGTTGCAAAAAAGGAGCACAGAACACATCGACGGTATTCTCTGCCTATGATAAGGGTTGAATCTTACGTGCTCTCAACTTATAACAGTGGGTTATCGACCACGGGGCTCCTAGGTGAGTCCAGTAGGACTTCTATTTATTTGTACCAGGTTCTTTCCTTCCACTTTTCCTATCTGCCCTCGCTTTGTCAGCTCTTGTTATCTTCTAACCCCGACGGTATTAGGATTCAAAGACGCCTAGGAAATCTTTCTACATTTCAAGTCCTTCACTTCCTTTCACCGATATCGTCGAACGATTAGACCTCTTCTGACTAGAGCGAGAGATTTCGAACTAAGCGCCAGTGGTTGTACCTGTGGTCGATACAACGCACGGAAAGTACGCGCACATCTGTCCTCACTTTGGATGCAAGGCAAGCTTGTTAGTGCGGGATGTCTATCCATTTGTGAACTGTGTGCAGATCTGTTTTGCATATTAAATCACGAAGTGTATTATGACTCAGTGATGGAGGAACACTGCTATGTAATTCACGCCATCACATGGTGAGGTCTAAAGATCGCTAATGCTTTACGACAGAAAGGGTGACAAGTGTACGAAGAAATCCCATGCATTTCCTCAGATGGGTCTACTAGAAGAGTTGATATTATTGCATATTCTAACACGTCTAGGCATGGCATAATAGTTGACCCGTCTGTCCGTTCCGATGTTGGTCTTTAACAAACTGAGGAGGTAAGCTCAAATGCGTTGATGTAGGCCCTAATATAAGTCTACTGATAGGAGCAAGAGGTGCTATACCTCGGGTTTTTTTTTTTTTAGAATTTCGAAAAAATATCATACTCCAACTTCCGTACCAGATGTGATAGTCACCATAGTACTAAAGAAGAGTTTTCAAATTCTGAATCAACACCTTAATCCACCCCTATAGGTGTTGTTTGAAATTTTATGTCATATTATTATATTTTAGAATTGTAAATAAAATTGTTGTGCTAATTATTGGTTTCATGTGGATAATCTGAGTCATTTGGGGCTATCTCCATTGCGAAGCAGTTTTTTAAATTAAAAAGTTATTACTGCACAACAAGTGTTTATTTACAATTCATATACGTTAACTCTGTCAATCTGTCAAGTCCAAACACGATTTCAGTAAAGATTCCCTTGTGGAAAAGTTCCAGGTCCTACATCATTCTACGGTTTTTATAAACTAGCAATTTGCCCGTCGCGGCTTCTCCCGCTATTGTTTTCAATAAAACATTCATTATAGTTGCTTGGCTGTCTCCTGATTAACGCTGGACTAGTTAGAACACCTTTTCTTACAAGTTACTTTACGTCGCACCGACACAAAAAGGTCTTATGGCGACGATGGGACAGGAAAGGACTAGGAGTGGGAAGGAAGCGGCCGTGGCCATAGTTAAGGTACAGCCCTTGAATTTGCCTGGTATAAAAATGGGAAACCACAGGAAACCATCTTCAGGGCTACCAACAGTCGGGTTCGAACCCACTATCTCCCGAATACTAGATATTGACCGCATTTAAGCGACTTCACCTATCGAGCTCGGTAGAACACCATTGACGCGCTTGGCGCTTGACAAAACCAATTTGTAAAAACTCGGCTTTCTTTCCTGAATCTAGCAGCAAGCTTCCGTGTAAATAATAAACTTGGTCTTACAATTTGAACTTTGGCATAAAACTGTCTGAATCTGATCACCACCTACAGATGTCATCTGGAAACAGCCATCGTATTGTCGAATGCGATCGATATAGTTTCCTCATTATCACATCGTGTTTCTTCCAGGGCCCTCTTGCAATTATCCTGACCACCATTAAGGAGGTAAGTGTACTCACAGAATAGATAACAATTTATTAGCAACAATGGCGTTGATATCTGATTTTGTTATGAAATTTGCTACATAACTGATTTTGTGTTAGAAATTTTTGTTCAACCCTTTTTACCCCTTGTAAGACGAATTTAAAAAAATAACGAAATTGTGTTTTACGTATTTATATGAAGAATATTTTAGTGCAAGAACGAATTTGTACTTTATTTCGCAGCCACGAAAATTAAAATACGGTAAATTTCGAATATAACATTTTAACCCCTTAACATCCATTTTCAAACTTTCCTTGGCACACCGGTATGCACTTATACGGACACATCGTTAAAATTTAATATCTGTAACTTTAAAAATCTCGGCTGGGCGTTGATGAGTGACCGAATCAATTGCTCCACCCTTTGTACTCCTTGTAAGTCGAATATCATGAAATGAAGACATTTCACTTTAGTCATGTATATGAAAAAATGGTTAGTGCGAAAAGGTTGTGTCTTATTTCGTGGCCTGGAAAGTCGAAAAAAATAATTTCGAATATATCCTTGTTCAACCCTCCGCACCCCGTCTTAAGTTGAATTTCAAAAAATGCAGACATTGTATTTTATGCATTTATATAAAGAATGTTTAATGCAAGAATGAAGTCGTGTTTTATTTCGCGGCCGATAAAACCGAAAATCAATTAGTTTCGAATATACCCCCATTTTAATCCTTTAAAATCAAAATTTTGTGGTATTACACATTCATATGCTTATACCAACATATACTTAAAAATTCATCTCCCTACCTTTAAGAATCTCTGCTGGGCGTTGATGCCTGCTTGAATCAATTGTTTAACCCTCCGCACCCCTTGTAAGCTGGCTTTCGAGAAATGCAGAAATCATATTTTAGGAATTTAGATGAAGAATTCTGATTTTCCATAGCTCTTCAATCCTTTCTGGCAAATTAGTGTACGTTCATCCTGTCCCTTCGAATCTTTTCGAGTAGTTCTCATTATTTGGCACTGAAATAACTACAGTATAAAAATATTATTAGCAAAGAGCTAGTTTTAGACCAGTAACATGGTATTAGGTCAATTATGTGGCATAGAATGGTCAGTAGAAACCCTCGTATCGTTCTTATTACTAGTATTACTATTATTACTATTAATGGTATCGGCTGTACGTCCTACTAATTACATTTAAAGTTTTCGGAGACTCGGAGGTGCTGGAATTTAGTCCCAGAGGAGTTATTTTACGTGCCCGTAAATCTACCGGCACGAGGCTGAAGTATTTGAGCAACTTTAAATACTACCGGACTGAGCCAGGATCGAACCTGCCAAGTTGGGGTCGAAAGGTAAGCACCTCAACCGTCTGAGCCACTCAACGCGACGATTATTATTATTATTATTATTACTATTATTATTATTATTATTATTATTATTATTATTATTATTATTATTATTATTATTATTATTATTATACCGGGAGGTACACCTGAACTCCGCTCATTCAAAACCAAACGTGAAACTGCCACTACATGAAGTTGGGACATTAATCAGAAGATGTAATTACTGAATAAATGTGAAGTTTGTCATTTCTAAGTTTCCCAAACCGATTGGATTTATCTTGTTTTGTTTTTGTGTACAGCAAGAAGTTTGGACATTTCTCTATAGATGTCATTACAAAAACTGAGGTCATGCACTCTGGTGCAAGGTAAAAGAATTTGTTAATGAAAGAAATTTTGTGTTTATGGGTTTTTCAAGTAAATTAACTTTCATTTTTTTGTATATTTCAAGGTTTGCAACACTTCTTTCTCATCCCGCCAATGAATCTGGCCAATTAGAATTTTCTGTGATTATTTATTAGCCTATCACAGGCTTCCTGTTGGTTTTTTAGGTTTAACTTTTGATTCTGCCAATTAAATTGAGAGGGTTTGTCCGGATTAGTCCAGAACCCTCTAGAACCGTCCCCTCGCGTATATGAGTTGCGGCCTGTCTGGCTATCTTGTCTCTTGATCGCCGTATATCTGAGAGTGTGTGTGTGTTAAGACAGGAGGCGAGGCGCCTCATTCTTCGCCAGGCAGACCATCAGCCAAGGTAATGACCACCAGACTTATTTTTCTGTAGCTACCTCCGCAGACTTACACGAGGGGAAGTTCCTCATTTCTAACTATGTAACCTGTTTTTAAAATGCGAATTTCCTTTCGGCTAATGTAAAATTTCATAAAGTCTTTAACTTAAATTCGGGGATAGAGATTGCGTTACCCTCTCGAATTCCCCTTAACTCGGTCTGAGGTGACTACGATTTTGAAATTGTTTTTTTCTTTCCTGTAATGTTTTAAAAATTTCATTCAAGTCACCTCAGTAGCTTGGGATTAGCCTCTACATCATTGAGCCGAGAGCCCAATTAGGGTTTTATATGTAATGTTCTAGAAGTGCAAGTGTACGCCTCCATTCATTTTGTATTCGGGCCATTAATTTAACCTGTTCTTCTTTCCGCGAAGGCCCAGTAGTTTGGGTAAATTATACCCCTGTGTAAATATTGTAAAACTGTAAGTCGAACCTATAGAGGTCAGAAATTATAAGATTTTTGATGTAATGTTCCCTTGAATAGGCTGTAAGAAATTGGTTAAAGTGGGACAGCATGTAAGCTCTTTTCTGTGATTTCTAAATTCTACTGTAATATTGAGGAGCGCCTCTGGAAGGCTAGAGATTGTAACTTTTGGAGCAAAGTGCTCTTGAATTTGACAGATTTCTTTGTCTAAATAATACCACTTTAAAATTGTACATGTGTAAACTAGGGGGCTTGAAGCCCTAAATTGTTAAATTCCCTCTTCTGGGGTTCTCTATTTTAATCCACACATTTGTCATTGTTATTTCACTAAGTGAAAAGTTATTAAGTTTGCTTTTTGAAAAGAAATATAACCTTTATTTAAAGTTTTAAATTCAATTTTGATATTGTAGTTAGACCCATTCAAGCCCACGCCTTCTTTCACCTCTCTGCGTTTCACAGGTGCCCCGAAACAATTATTATTATTATTATTATTATTATTATTATTATTATTATTATTATTATTATTATTATTATTATTATTATTATTATTATTATTATTATTATTATTATTAGTCAATGTATTTATTTTTCTTACAGGCGATTTCACTTTTTTAGTCAATGTATCTAACCTTACGTCATAATTTGTCTTTCATTTCAATTATCTAAATAATCGATATGATTAATATTTTTATTTGTACCCAGTCAGTGAACAAGTTTACAGTATTTAAGCCGACCACCAACCCATTTTGTATGAACATTTATCTGGTGTTGGCCGACGGGAAATTTCGAGTTGTAATATTAACCCAAACTAGGCAACACTTCTGAAGAAAGCACGTGAAAATTTGGTTCAATTGTTTTATTTCTGTTTTCCTTTTAAAGGGAGATGGCGTATAGTGGTGCACTGTTCAGTCAATGAAGTCAATCTTATGAAACAGGTCGTTCATTGATATTGTTTAGTATTCAACACAAATGCAGACATTTTACGATTTTGACATCCCACAACAGAAGGTTGTAGGGTGAACTTAAAGTTGATATTTCAGTATTATAATTAATTCTGCGTTGACAGTAAAAGGGTATATGGCAGATGTAATTTTAAATATTGGTATACGCGGGCAATTTCTCGTAATTTAGACGTCAAAGAAAAGTTTAAGTCAATAACGAGTGTACTTTATACAAAAGACAATTTGGTTTAATATATAGGCCAACACTCCTACGGCCATCATTTTCTGTAAATAAATGCTATCAAGCATGCCATAAAGTACCACTTTGAGCAGTCTATTCGGGATTACCAAAGATATATAACACAGGAATTAGTCATGGTAATTGATAAAAATATATTACTTCTGAAGAACTTAGTTATTGTTCGCCACTCCTCACCATTCTTTCTCATAGACTAGTTGTGGATTCATCTGGGCTGTGTAAATAGCTGGAACGCAAGCATGGTTTACATTCTTTCCGGTTTTATGACTTACCTGTATTCGCTTTCTCGACTTCCACTAGCATTCAGGACCATACAAAGAAATATGAGTAAGAAATTCCATCTGAATGTTTCTTGACAATTTCCAGGATGAAGAAATGTAATAGTATGCAATGCTCCTGGAGAACGGAAGAGTCTCATGAATTTCTAGATTATCGAAAGAACTGAAGCGCAGAGCATTCAAAAGTATGAGAGAACTAAACGTTGAGAACTGAGAGCTTTGCAAACATTACACAAGTAGAATAAAATATAAACAAGAAAATATAGAACAGAAATAAAGAAGAAAAGCCATATTAATACGAATGAGAATGATCGAGTTATTTGGCTGCGTGATACGAATCGCGTAGCTACAACCTTGCTTTCGGAATATGATGGGTTAGAATTCCACCATCGGAAGACCTAAATATATTTCTTCTGCGGTATCCCATTTTTAAACCAGGCGAAATCTAGGGCTGTAATCGTCAACGGAAACCTATGTGACTCAACGTGACATTAAATCGCCAGCAAACAGTAAGAATAATGTTATTGGCTTTATGTCACTTTTATGGTTTTCGGAGGCGCCATGGTGCTGTAAATTTTGTCTCGCAGATGTCTTGCGTGCTGGTAAATCTACCAACATGAGGCTGGTACCTTCAAATACCAACGGATTTATGTGGGGTCGTTAATCCTTTCTTTTTTGTATTGTAATTCTAGTGTTTGATACCGCACGTGTAATAACTGAATGACTTCATCCTATGAATCCCAGTTAAAGTAAATGAAATTTTCAGAATGGAGATACATAACCAATTATTTGGATTCCATCAAAAAGTGTAGCCTGTTTCTCGTAAAGAATTGTTCTACCCTTTTTTCATGTATTTAACTACGAGAGGTCTCACGAGATGATACATTAGAAACATTAACATTACATGTTTATCAGTACTGAGTACTTTTTGAAAATGTATTTCAAACTAATCACATCACATACATGTTCTACCCTATTGGAGGACTTATTCAGGTTAAGATTATTTAGATCGACGTCACAAATTGTTTAATATAACATTTATTTCAAATTTGTGTAATTTTTATGGTGTTCTCTATAGGCTATTGACAGTGAACTAGTGTTCATCTAAAGAGTCTAAACCTAAAAACTCTTCAGGAAGAAAAACATGTACCGTATGTTATATTAAATATATTTTCACAATAAATGGTGGATTCCATTTCTTCACTTTCTTAAAATGATACATTGCCAGAATCAATTACTGTACTAAAATCCAGCGGCGGGAACAATGATTTCTTCAGGTGGCAGTTACATTTTAGTATGCAACCCGCAAAACAATTCAAAGTTAATGGGGCGAAGGTGTACATTCAAGAGGGATGTTTTCCAACTGTTTAACGTCGCACTAACTCAGAAAGGTTTTCGTGGTAAAGGGAAGAAAAGCGGCAGTGGCTTTAATTAATGTAAAACTCCAGCGTTTGCCTTGTTTGAAAAATGGAAACCACGGAAAACCACCTTCAGGGTACGAACGATTCAAATCTTAGCAACTTTGAGTGGGAATTTTAATAGAACCAGTGCGTGATTACAAGAAAGGCATCAGGTCTTAGAGTTCGCAGATGAAATTCAACGAAATCGACTGACACCATGAGGCAATGGACGAAATGAGGTTAAACTAATGAGGGCAAAAGGATGGGCTACGTCCGTAATAGCATTCGGCTCACAGAGCTAATCGGCACATCACTCCGTAAATTGACTTCAGCACGAATGTAAAGATGAGAACCGCATTGCCACAGAAGTTTACTGAATCATTAAATGAAATTTTAAGTAGAAAGCCAAACTAAGATGCAAAATCAACTCGCTTGTAATTTTGGAGGGTTGCTGTACCAGATTATAGACCGGAAAAAGGTATTCGAAATATATGTGTTTCACATTGTCACTTTAATAATGGCTGAGCATGCTCCATGAAGTCAAAAGTAGTCACGCATGAAATTAAGCGGTCGTTCCTAGCGACGTGCAGAAGTCACTAGTGCTTACAAGCCAGGTTCCAGCGACGGCTGGGCTTATTACTCACATCAAAATCTGCCCACTGTATAAACCTGTAACTACGAACTCATCGGAGCGAAAAATTGCTTACATATGCCTTCTCGCAATTCATGTTGGACCGAGACGAGAAATGTTGTCTTTGTTGGTATTGTTATTTACGATGATAATTATGATGGCAAATCTTTCATTATGGTTAACAATGAATAATATCGGCTTCACTTATTTCATTATATCCTAAGCCAGTACTTTCAATTGACGGTCCCATATAACTCTTATTGATTATTATCAGCATTAATAATAAAACAAACAGGCTTGGGCTTCCAAGACGACTATTTCCCAGTCATATGGCCTGTAGTATCACGTGGTCAGCGTGATGAGATCCTCAGTCGTATTACCTGGTCCCTGCTTCTCATATAACATAGTTCCTTGGTTTTTTCCTCTTGTGGACGAGTGAAGTCCAATCGAGCCCTTAGTTCAGATTAAAAGCCATGAAGTGGCCAGGAATCTAACCCAGATTTCCTCGGTAAAAGTCATGCCATTAAAACGCGGTACTGGCTAATAATCCTCATACGAAGCAACGAATGCACACTGCCAATTAACTGCGTTTGAACTTGATTGGTTTTGGTTAATTTATCAATTTAATTAGGTGTGTAATTTTAGTTTAGAAAATATTCTACGTAAATGCTGGAACTATTACATGTGAAATTGTTTCTGTGATTATTATCTACTTGGGATACCTGTTTAGTGACTTATCGAATATTCGGCATTAATAATCTGATCATGATCCTGATTAAGCATCCTAAGCCAACGAATAGTTTAAATAGACTCAGCAGTTTTTCAATCAACAAGTAGACAGTTATCTATCCAAATAGTCATCTTCCCAATATTGTGCAAGTCCGGGAATTTCACAGGAACCAGTGTTTCATCATAGCTCCGCTGTTGACCAACGTAATGGTTCCTGTGTGGACGAAGCGAGGAACAGAAATTGGTGCGAATGATATATTCCCTCACCTCTCAGGACCTTTTCAATAGGTGGTGGTAAGAGGAAGTACAACTAGGCAACCATTTGTATACTATACCGGGTGGTTCACCAGCTCATTATTTCTTTGGAGGGAGGCAACCCAAATAACGCGTATAACATAAAGATCCTTATAATTTAGTTTTATGGACACCAAATAACTTGAAATTTCTCCTTGTGGTCGATAAGGCTCTCCCCTACCTGTGTTTCATCACTATAAATTGATCCATGGACCTAGCAAAGAAAAACTACTGTGCACAATTCCGCGCCAAATACTAAGGACCATTCTGCAAACATGTGATTTATTGCGCCTTGAAATAAAACAGAGTCCGCCTCTGTGGTGTAGTGGTTAGTGTGATAAGCTGCCACACCCGAAGGTCCAGGTTCAATTCCCGGCTCTGCCACGAAATTTTCTAAGTGGTACTAGGGCTGGAACGGGGTCCTTTCCACTCAGACTCGGGAGGTCAAATTAGTAAAGGTGCGTTCGGTTCCCACTTCAGCCATCCTGGGAAGTGATTTTCTATGGTTTACCACTTCTCCTCGAGGAAAATGCCGGGATGGTACCTAACTTCCTTCCCTCTTCCTTGTCTATCCCTTCCAATCTTCCCATCCCCCCGCAAGGCCCCTGTTCAGCCTAGCAGGTGAGGCCACCTGGGCAAGGCACTGGTCATCCTCCCCAGTTGTATCCCCCGACCCAGAGTCTGAAGCTACAGGACACTGCCCTTGAGGCGGTAGAGGTGGGATCCCTCGCTGAGTCCGAGGGAAAAGCCGACCCTGGAGGGTAAACAGATAGAGAAGAAGAAGAAATAAAACAGGTACCCGTAATACGATCGAATGAATAGGTTGTGCCACATGTTCTATAATGACTGTTGACACAGAGATTAATTTTCGAGGTGGAACGGCCATAGGAAAGTAGTACACCTCTAGCAAGTAGCATGTGTGTTGTTTTCTTGACCGACTCGGTTAAGGTCTGAAGCACAAAGTGGGTATCGGCTGCATAGTGGTTCGAATCCAGCATAAAGCAAGTTTTTTGAACGACAGAGGTGCTCCGTTTTCTTTGCTAGTTGCTTTACGTCGCACCGATACAGATACCTAGGTCTTATGGCGACGATGGGATAGGAAAGGGCAAGGATTGGGAAGGAAGTGTTCGTGGCCTTAATTAAGGTACCGTTCCAGCATTTGGCTGGTGGTGAAAATGGGAAACCGAGGAAAACCATTTTCAGGATGGCCAGCATGCGATTCGAATCCACAACCTCCCGAGCCCAACACACACAAATAATAATCCACACCTACGAGGTCACATCACAGCACTTATTCTTTTCCTCACGATGTATTCCTATGAGGATTCCGTTGAGTTGTTGCTGATTTATGGAGAAGGTATGATCGAATTAATACGTATACCACATGCTCCGTAATGGTAAAAGTTAAATGAACACTGTAAAGCATTATTGAAACTTTCGATGTCGAACGGCCGTACATCTATATAAATAAAATTGTTTCTGTTTGTCTGTTTGTCTGTCTGTTTGTCTGTTCCACCATCACGTCGAAACGGCTGGATAGATCTCAACCAAACTTCATATTTAGAGTATACTGACCCCGGGGAAGGTTTCGATATGCATATCATTTTAAAATCTTTGAAAAGACGGGGGTTTTATAGGAAAAACGGTTTTCCTCCATTTTCTCTTATACTATTATAGGCAAAATATCGAATTTGTCGTATAAGGACGAGACAAAGCTCAATTTAATCCTCTTGACGCAAAGAACAAAACTCGGTAAGCCCTACGGGCCCGAAAACCATGTTTTAAGGCCCTAAAACCAACCGTTACGGAGATATTGGCACCACACTACCCCTGCTCTAGGAATCGGATAAAGAAATGAACTGCCGTAACCATGGCAACGTCAGCTCCAGGATTCTAGAGCAGTGAGATTATGGATGTACGTTTGGGCATAGCTGTCAACCAAAATAGGTACAAATAAGACTTAATATCTGGGAAAAAAATATACTGTTGTGTAAGGCACTCATAGGACTCCTTTGGGCGGGGATAAATAAAATTGTTTCTGTTTGTCTGTCTGTTTGTCTGTTCCACCATCACGTCGAAACGGCTGGATAGATCTCAACCAAACTTCATATTTAGGGTATACTCATCCCGGAGAAGGTTTTGATATGCATATCATTTTAAAATCCTTGAATAGACAGGGGGTTTATAGGAAAACCAGAATGGTTTTTCCACCATCACGTCGAAACGGCTGGATAGATCTCAACCAAACTTCATATTTAGAGGATACTCATCGCGGGGAAGTTTTCCATATGCATATCATTTTAAAATATTTGAATATATGGGGGGTTTATAGGAAAATCAGAATGGTTTTTCCACCATCACTCTCGAAACGGCTGGATGGATCTCAACCAAACATTGTATTTAGAGTATACTAATCCCGGGGAAGGTTTAGATATGCATATCATTTTAAAATCCTTGAATAGACGGGGGGTTTATAGGAAAACCAGAGTGGTTTTCCCACCATCACGTCGAAACTGCTGGATAGATCTCAGCCAAACTTCATATTTAGAGTATACTCATCCCAGGAAAGGTTCCGATATGCATATAATTTTAAAATCTTTGAATAGACGGGGTGTTTATAGGAAAACCACAGTGGTTTTCCTCTATTTTCTCTTATACTATTGATTTTCTGTAAACTTCGTTTACCGTACGTGAAACGTCTCTTCATTATAAACAACTTTCGTTATGTTCATAATTTACCTTACTCTTCACATGACGGAGAAATTTACAATTTTCTGCTGGTATCATGCTCTGCATTTAGTGACCGACAGACCGACAACGAACCTACAGGTTACCATGGCAACGTCTCTGACTGCATGCCAGTAGGGAAGTAACGTATTGCCATTTTCCTCATCATGCTTTTAAATTCGTGGTTGTTCCTTGGGTAGATGGCAAGAGAGGCATCAATCGGCTCATCTGCGGGATATTGGCGGAATATCGTTGGAGGTTATAACCGCCCTCGAATAGATTAAGTAATAACACCATTAGTCATCTTCATATTTGTTTACCTAAGAATCACTGAACCTAAATTTCTCCTCTGTTAGCGCTTTATTATATCCATAACTCACGGCATTTATTTATTTGTCGTTATCCGGCTGTCCTCAGTTATAATCCATTTTCTATTAGTTTCAACATTCTTAACTGTATTATTTTCTTCCTTAATTACGCCGTATGTACGTGAATGCTAGAAACTACTGGATGCATTTCCACCAAGATTCGTATTTAGAATACACCTGTCCTTGATAGGTTTCAGGGCAAATATTGTTTCTAAATCCCTGAACTAACTGGGGGTTTATACGAAACCGAAACAGTGATTTTGCACTTCCAAAAAATATACACAACAAAAGTTTATGGAAGTCTACCTACCTTGGTAGAAATTAATGTCTAAACCTTTTTTTTCTCATGTGCATCATTTCGATACGAGGATCAATAAGGGAGATATCATTAAAGGACCGTTTTTCTGTACAAGTCCCATCGGACTTAACTCACGAGCGGGTGCGTGTAAAGCGTATTCCTTACAACTTGAAAACTACTGAAGACATTCGAAACAAAATTTATATTTAGCATCCACCTGTCCAAAGGTAGGTTTTAAACGTAAATAACATTTCATGTTCCGGAATGGACTGGCGGTTTATAAGGAACCGAAATGGTGATTTTACTCTTCCACAATATATACAGAACAAGACCAACCTGACTGGAAATCGACCAAACCTGATGGAATTCCACCTCTAAACCTTTTTTTTCATGTGCATTTTTTCGTCAGGAGGATTAATAAGGGAGATATCATGAATGGTCACTTTTGCAGGTTAAGTCCAGCGGACATAGCCCAAAAGGTGTTTTACATGGAGCAGATTCCTTATCTATATAAATCAAATCGTAACGACTGTGTACCTCTACACTGACTATTTTGGCGAAATTTTCGTACAGCTTTCCGTTTAAGGGGTAATAATAACAATCTCCATAATTTTTGATTTCCTGAAAGTCCTAATTTTTACCCGCCTCGCCCAAAATCCACATTGTGGCATAATCTGCCAGAAGAATAAGAAGATAATTGAAATTTGACAAAATTATACGTTTTAGCCTGTAACGAATGAAAAATCCTATATCATTAAATTTTTCATTTTTTATCCCCGAAGAATATCGAAATATGCAGGCAATTTTAATGATGGTGCAGACCTTCGGAAATTCCTATCACATAACGGATTGCACAATCTCCGTTCAATTTGGAATGATTTACAACCTTGGTCTTATGACTTTATGCCGTATCTGTATCCCTTTTACGTTTGATTTTTCTCTATTAATCGATGTTAAGTCAATTTGGAATTTTCACATGCATTATTCATACTTTCAATTACTTATATGAAATACAGAATCATCAAACTCTTCACGAAAATTGGCCCACTCAGTAGCCATATGTGAGCCAAATGCTACGTATGTAGCTGTCACATTATTATCCGAAAAGTAATGTAATGTGAGATGATCTTACAAAACCTTTACCCTGTTCCACGTTTCTAAATCTGACCCAAGAATAGATGACATATCATTGGACCAGCCATTTAGGCCACTAAATCCGGCGTGTCTTATGGTATAATCCTTTGTCGATATGACGTACGTTTAGTAGCAGTTAATCTGTAAATGAAGGTCTTCAATATTGTAAACACGCATATACTTTCGTATGTCGATCTATATATATTCACTGATGTCGATTTAGCGATCGAGAAAGGGTCGGTCTGCTATTGTAATCAGTACTCCCCACACCGACTTTGACTGGCAGTAGGAAAGGGTTCCTTCTCCAACTCCTGTGTAACTGTCATTAGTAAGGAAGGCCTACAATTGTAATGAATAGTTCCCTTCTCGATTTGACTTGCAGAAGGTAAGTGAGCATGCAGTTTTGTTTAAAACTCCCCTACCCGATTGTGTTTGGCAGTAGGCAAGGGTGCCCGCCATTATAAAGAAATGTACTCATCTAAAATGTGACTGGCATTAGGCATAGTGGCCTGCTATTTTGATGGAAACTCACCAACTTGGTGTGACTGGCAGTACGCTGGCTGGCAGTAGGAAAAGGGGCCTGTCATTATAATGATAACTGCACAACTCAATTTCGAGTGATAGTAGGGTAATTGCCTGCCATTATAATAAAAACTGTAATCTGTCTGGAGGTAGGAAAGGGGGGCTGCCATTTTAACGAAAACTCCCCAAATCGATTCTGTCCGCATAGTAGGCAATGGGGCCTGCAATTATAATGTAAACTTCCCAACCTGATTGTGAATGCCAGTAGGCAAGTGAGCCTGCCGTTATATCACAAATCCGTAACAAACACTTTACATTGGAAACGTACGGGGACCTCCCCATGCTCTTTTTCGGATAACGCTAAGAGACATGCAATTTTAAAACTATCTTATTTACTGCATGTACACTATTTACTTCGATATTCGAATACAATGTAGAATACCGTAGCGAAGCACGGGTACATTCGCTAGTAAGTAATAATCCTTTAGCGAGCGTCTAGTATGTTATATTTGTTCCTGAGTCGGTTAAGGGCAGGTCACGCAAAGCGACTGAATACCAGTAATGCAGCGGTTCGATTCCAACCTTATGCATGTTATTCCAGTGACGAGTACGTTTGTATGTTCCTCATTAATGTGGAAACAAGACAGAACTCAGTCCAGTCGCAACGTCTCTATCACTAGCGTTTTCCCGACTGAAGACTACCAATACGTTCCGAAACCTTGAACGAAGATTGCGGTCAACTGGGACGTTTGGAAGGGTAACTTCCATTAGAGATGCTCCTATAACGTCTGGTCCAAATGAAGAGACGGTTTTGCACGCTGTCCATAATAACCCTCATATTAGTTCTAGGGCACTTGCAAAACAGACTACCGGGCGAGTTGGCCGAGCGCTTAGAGGCGCGCGGCTGTGAGCTTGCATCCGGGAGATAGTAGGTTCGAATCCCACTATCGGCAGCCCTGAAAATGGTTTTCCGTGGTTTCCCATTTTCACACCAGGCAAATGCTGGGGCTGTACCTTAATTAAGGCCACGGTGGCTTCCTTCCAACTCCTAGGCCTTTCCTATCCCATCGTCGCCATAAGACCTATCTGTGTCGGCGCGACGTAAAGCCCCTAGCAGAAAAAAAGGAAAACAGACTAACATCAGCCGGTCATCAGTCATGCGTATACTGCATAACAATAAATGTCATCCATATCATGTGCAGTTACACCAGCAGCTCCACGGACGTGATTTCGATGCTAGGGTAACATTTTGTCAATGGGAATTACGCAGGGTGGCCAATAATGCAGCCTTCTTGTCAAGAGTCCTGTTTTCAGGAGGAGCATGATTTCACAACAATGGCGTCGTGAATCGGCACCTATGCACTATTGGAGCGCGGAGTCTCCATTGGGTAAGACAGGGCCCATTTCAAGTGTAGAGGGGAGTAAATGTCTAGTATGGGATCTTAGGTGACTACCTCATCGGACCATATTCCTTCGACGGACTTCTAACAGGAGCACGCTACCTTCATTTTCTTCAAAATGAACTCCCACAATTACTGGACAAGACGCCACTGCGCGAGCGATTACGAATGTGGTTTCAGTAGGACAGGGCTCTACCTCACCGATCGGTAGTCATTGGGAACCGTCTTCATGCTCCATATCCAAATAAATGGATAGGAGTGGGCGGACCCGTTCACTGGCCCGCCAGATCACCCGATCTATCGCCACTTGACTTCTTCCTGTGGGGTCGCATAAAGCAGGTAGTGTATGCACAGGAGACTGAAGATCCTGGTCACCTTCGGCAACTGATCACTCAGGCATGCCAAGTTGTTTCACCTAACATGTTACAACGTGCAAGAGTGCCTTTAAAACGTCGTGCTGAAATCTGCATAAACCAACGTGGTCAACATTCCGAACACTTGTTACACTGAATATGCAGGGTACCCTACTTTCTACCTGCAGACCATTATATCGTAGTCCAACATGTCTACGTAATATCAGAGGAAAAAAGGTTCTTTTCAGGACCAAATATAAATTCACTCTTTGGAACAGGATGACATGTGGCTATATTACAGTCACTGTAAACGGCGTTAATCGAAGAAAAAATATGTGCACCAGCCAGTGAGTACAGCCTGCTACTTGACAGCTTGGCTGATACAATAGCAGTGATGCGTGACTTAGCCACCTTAGCTACCGCACGTTGTAGTCCTTATAGACATTTCCTGTTCAAACGCAAGTTAGTGTTATTCGCAGTTGTGATCGTTTTACACATACATTATAGTTTAAAATAATAGAAATAACACTGCAGCCAATGATTTCTACCACATCCGCGAGCATTATATAAACGGTATAGTTGTACTAAGGCCGTAAAGGAGCAGGTACCAATGTTTTCCGAATGATTACGATATACGCGTTAGTTGGGTTACCTACCTCCGAAAAAATAAGGGGCTGGTGAACCACCCAGTATAACACTAATCAGAGAGGAAGAATGGAAGGGATCCGACATTTCGCAGAATGTAGATAACGGCCAAAGAAAGAAAGAAAGAAAGGCAAGGGCCCAGGAAGGGCGTAAAAATGAAACGCTCCCTAGGCATCGAATGCTCTAGACCAGAGACTGTCAAATGGCGGCTCGCGTGCCTCATGTGGCCCGCGAAGCCATTTTTGCGGCCCGCGAGAACACTATAAGGAATAATGTGTAGAAAAGTCACCAAAATATGTATTATCTCCTTCGAAAAGTGTTCATTTTCATACACCCAAGTCAGAACTAATTATTCTTTAATACTAGTTCCTCTTTTCAAGTATGCACTTGTTCTCAACAGATTCTTTTTGATTTTTAAACATTTAAAATCCAAATTTTAAGTTATTATTCACATAATAACATATGGAGCACATCTGTTATACACTGATAATTTCATCTTCACTCAACCAATTATTTTTGCGTCCCACTGACTACTTTTGATGGTTTTCAGAGACGCCAAGGTGTCGAAATTCTGTCCCACAGGAGTTCTTTCATGTGCCAGTAAATCTACCGACACGAAGCTGACGTATCTGAGCACCTTCAAATACCACCGGACTGAGCCAGAATCGAACCTGCCAAGCTGGGGTCAGAAGGCCGGGCGCCTCAATTGTCTCAGCCACTCAGTCCGGCAGTTTAAAATATTTGAACTATGCATAATGGTGCTTCTGTACTATTTGCATAATTTTACGAAAATTGGCCTATTCAAGTGCGGCCCGCGAACATGACTACGGTTTCCAAAATGGCCCTCGAGCCCTTACAAATTGGAAACCCCTGCTCTAGACAGTCGGGGTCAGAAAAAAAAAAGAGTTTACCAAGGGAGGTCGGATAGGATAGATGGAATTGAGGAGCCTGGCACAAGTAAATGGAAGCAATGGCAGGAGTCAGCTAACGGCCCCGTGGTCACCAACCTGCGCTCCGAAGTTCAAAGCCCCTGAGGTTCCTTTTAGTAGCCTTTAACGATAGGCAACGAATACCGCGGGTGTTATTCCACCGCTCCCACCCACAGGGGGCCTTTTTCCATACTGCTCGTGCATTAGAGTGAAACGTGTTATCTACCCACCAGATTAAAATGGTGGGAGCCTGCTTTGGTGATGTGATTTATTTTTATTTTTCGAAAGTTAACACGCAGATCTTCGAACAGCCTGTGAGCTTTCTGCTCTGCTGCATGCTAATACTTTCCTTTGTCGCTATTAAAATGGGTGGTTAAGTTATGTTGCTGCCGGGGAGGTTATAGCCAGCCCGGAGGGTGGGTAGTAGAAAATTCCTTAAGATATTGCAAGCCATAAAGTTGGGCTGCCAAGGTAGCAGACAACTTGTTGAGGAGAAGAATGCCTTTTAATTGTGCTCTGTTGTTATTCCGTAAATTGAGGGAACACATTGAGCCGCAAACAAGCACTGGAGCTTATAAAACAGAGTCTGGAAGAAATTGCGCACGTAACTTTACACGCAGTGATAGGGCTTTTATTTATCTGTTCTAGAAGTTGAAGTTTCAGTAAACCATTGGTTTAAATAAATCCTAAAGTTCGTTTAATCTATTTTATTTCATTAAAACAACTGTTTACGATAACACATGAATATGTTTTCTTCGAGTATTTTGCCGTAATCAAGAATAGATACTTGAAAGATTACTTCACATTATCATTGGGAAATGCAGACGTATAGGCCTAACATACTAGATACAAAGGTAACACAAATATCCCCTCATCATCATCCTCATCTATTTCAGCTTCATCATCTTCGCCGCCTGTTGCTACTTCGTGATGGATGTAATACCTTTGCATCTGTCTCTTGACATAGGCCAGAGCAAAAAACTTTTATTTAAGGCCCAGTCTCACTTATGGCTGAGACAGCGGCTCTTATACGGGCGGTGCTGACTAATAAGAAACATAAGGAGAAGAAGAAGAAGAATTGCGTATGGCCCCCGGAGAGGCCTATAGGCAATTTACATGTCTGTGAGGATACGGCGCTACCTAAGATGATTTCTTATGATAAAGACGCCACACAAACCCAGACCCCGAGGCAGAAGAATTAACCAATTAAGGTTAAAATCACCGACCCGGTCGAGAATCAAACCCGGGACCCCGTGGATCAAACGCCAGAACGCTAACCATTTAGCCATGGAGTGCTGAGTAATGACTTTTAACTGATACGTCTGAGTGTAATGAACGGTGTTACCCTGGTCCAATAAGGTAAGCAATGACTAACGACCTCACTACTTAACAAGAAAGACACTACCGTGAACTTATCCGACCAGAAGCCCTGTACTCCAATGAGTATTTAACATTTTATAGCAAAGGACTGACGGACAAATTGGAGATCCAGTAAAGAAAGATCCTGTGAATCATACTGGGACCAGTCAAAATAGATGGCAAATACAGAAGGGGACCCAATCAGGAGCTGTAAAATAACGCTGAAAAAATCACAGACATGCCTTGGAAGAGAGTCTACCCTACGGACATATCCTAAGGATGAACCCAACATGAATGACTAATCGGCGTCTCTGCCGCTGGAAGAATAGGAAGATCAAGTCACCATGGCGAACAGAAGTGACCAAAGACACGCAGGAACTGGGAGTGACAGAAAGTGACATCAGAGACCAATCACCACTCAGAAGGATACTGAGACAAAAGGGGTTCCAGGAGAACAGAGGCACCCTCTGGACGAAAGACAAAACGGAACAGCATAGCCAGATGATGCGCGATTACTGGTCAAATATCATGCCCCAAATTTGAATGTCGTGGTCGTTAGTTAGCCTTTTTCAAATAATAATAATAATAATAATAATAATAATAATAATAATAATAATAATAATAATAATAGAACGCAAACCTTATGGCGCAACGGCGCCTACCAAGCAACCGCTGCTCAGCCCGAAAGCCTGCAGATTACGAGGTGTCGTGTGGTCGGCACGACGAATCCTCTCAGCCTTTACTTTTGGCTTTCTAGACTTGAATCGCCACCTCACGGTCAGATAGCTCTTCAATTTTAATCACGTAAGCTGAGAGGACCTCCAACCAGATTCAGGTAATAATCCTTGTTCTGGTCGGGAATTCATCCTGGGACCTCCGGATAAGAAGCAGGCACGCTACTCCTACACCGCGGGGCCGACCAAGTTCTACCTAGGCATATCACTCGAAACAAATAACGATTTGATTCTACTTGACCAACGACGAGCGTAAATAATATTATTTTCAGTTCTGTAACTAAAAAATGTGACAATTCATATGTGAAATGCTTGCAGGACTTAGCAACCTTTTTACGGACTGATTTTTGTTTATTTCTCAATGTAGTAATCTATTATATTAAAGATGTCAGACTCGTTGGCTGAATGCTCAGCGTACTGGCCTTCGGTTCAGAGAGACCCGGGTTCGATTCCCGGCCAGGTTGGGGATTTCAACCTTCATTGGTTAATTTCAATGGCCCGAGGGCTAGGTGTTTGTGCTGTCCCCAACATCCCTGAAACTCACGCACCTGCTAAATTCTATTATGCGTTTCCTAACGTTTCTCTAACACTTGTGCAGGAATAATTGCTAGAATGTTTCGGTGCATGCTTCTTTTGACAAAATCCTAAATAGAAGGGGCAAGAAAATTCAACTTTTATTTGTTAAAGGAGCATTTCGAGTTCACAGTCCAGGGCGCTCGCACGCCCAACGCAAAGTGTGAAATTTGTTGGCAAAATTCACGATCCAATTATGTAAAAACTTCTTACATCTTCAGAAAATGAAATACACAGCACTTAATAGAATGTATTAACGATCAATAATGTAATCTATCAGTTTAGGACCTGGTAAAGGAAACTGGTGCGCTTACTCTAGGGCAGATTCAGCTCACCTGCGTTTGGTTAAAGAAGATTTATCCCTTCTAGTTCTAGGGAACATTTTATATGTTCATGGGACTCGCCCGTTTTTCTTTGACCTTCCATTCTTCTGCTCAGAATGGTGTCAGCAGTCGCTTCCACCTGCTACACTCATGCAGAGAAGCTTCACATACTGCTCCCATAGGGCACTGAAGTACTGCCTTTATCTTACTGGAAACAAGACTCGAATAATTATTGTTTGAAATTGGTATCAAACTGGAAGGATTTCCAAGAATGCGAAGCCGCGGGTAAATAATAATTAATTAACAATAATAATACCAAAACGCTGAGAACCCGGACCGCGGAGAAATCGTTGACAGCCTGAAGCAGAAGCTGTATATCCAAACCGAATCCGAAGACACAGAGCAAGTCACCGGAGGCGTCTAGAGAACAGCATATTTGAAAACAATAAGAGGCTTTTCTACATAGAATTGAACATCAGTAAGGTCAACAATTCCTACACATCTCTGTTACCAACCCACTGATGAGGTGAAGAGAGTTAGGAACGGTATCTGGTCCATCCGATAAGATCACGCTACGAGAACTGCACGGATTCAATCAGAGAAGGAAGGAGTGCTCGAAGACATACAACAAACTGTAAAAGAAGACCAGCAGCTGGAAAGTATTTGGACCCACACAATCCATAAGTTTTGGTACAAAAAGTTCACTTGTATACACATATTTACTAGCAAATTAGTTTACTCAAGCTATCAAACACCCTGAACAAGTTCCTTTTTTCTTGACTACGGGCGTGACTTATCTCCAAGAAACTATGCCCGCATCTGTAGATCAACAATGTCCATCCTCACAGAGAAGATCCAATGTCACCTGACTGAAAACGGCATTCTTGCGGAGGAGCAAAAGGGATCCCATAACAACAATCAAGGATGTATTTTTTTTTAATTTTTACAATTGTTTTACGTCGCACCGACACAGATATGTCTTATGGCAACGATGGGATAGGAAAGGCCTAGGAGTGGGATGGAAGTGGATATGGCCTTAATTATGGTACAGCCCCAGCATTTGCCTGGTGTGAAAATGAGAAACCACAGAAAACCATATTAAGGGCTGCCGACAGAGGAGTTCGAACTCACTATCTCCCGGATGCAAGCTCACAGCTGCGCTCCCCTAACCGCACGGTTATTAAGGATGTAAAGAGCAGCTCATAACTGATGGTACTGTTACAAAACAGGTAATGGAGATTAAGAAGCCTTTGTATACTGTATAAATCAATTGACAGAAAGAATTTCACAAAGTGCCCCCACACATGGCTGAGAGAGGTGTGAACATCTGTCAGACAGGCCAAGCAATGTATGGTCTTTTGGATAGCTTTATATCATCAGGCGAAACTGATGGTAAACCGTCAAGGGACAAGCAGTTAAACTAAAAATATCTGCATCAAGCTACATTCATTCCAAGGAGATGCACTTAGTGCCTTGTGGTTCGGTTTAGGTGTATACCCCCATCTGCGATGCTGATCGAAAGAAAACAAAGTGGAAATACGATGCTCAGTAACGCACAGATTGTAAGTGGACGACCTGAAGTTGTATGCCAGCACGGACATAAACATAAAAGTACAGCTGAGACGCACATAAGAGTTTTCAACATTCATACGGATGAATTTTGAGTTGGATGAATGTCGCGTAGATGTCTTGGAGAAGGGCCGCTGGACTGAACGTGGTGGACACGAACTCGTTAAAACAAATGAAAATTTTGAATCTATGGAGAAAGGAGGGTGTTGAAAGTATCTGCAAGTACCTGGAATACCTACAAACCCAGAACATAGAGCACAAAACGTGTCAAGAAGATTTCCAGCCTCTCTTTTTTAGTCGTATCAATAAAGTCTCAAGCACACAACTTTCGGCAATAAACAAGGTAAAAGCCATCAACTTCTATGCCATACCAGTGCTCACCTACTCCTTTGAAATCTTGAAACAGAGTGATGCCTAACGTGGTGAAATTAATGGCAAAGTTTGCTTTCTACCTACAAGATGCCGGATCCATCATCGAAAACAACGGTTCTATTGAAAGATTTTTCATGTCAATAAGGAAACCTGGAAGAGAGGTGATTGACATTGCCAACCTCCAAATTAGGACAGCTCGGAACATCCCGCTTAGTCGAACTGCTCATTTCCTTACTCCCAAGTCTTTACAGCCAAAAGAGGGCAACATTTTTGTAGCGCTACTCTTTTATCGGAAATCACCCGAAACATATCGTGCTGCTTTCTTTTGGATCTTTTCCATTTCTCGTATCAGCTAATTCTGGTGTGCGTCCGATCCATTGGATCCTTACTCTAATTGGAGTCTTAACAGAGACGTATATTATTATTATTATTATTATTATTATTATTATTATTATTATTATTATTATTATTATTATTATTATTATTATTTATTGTCTTATTTTATATGGCGTGACACAGGCTATGAAGCCTGCTATTCTGTCCGACCATACATACACCTACATGAAGAGTTAATTATATACTAAATAAATTATCTACAATTTAATTTCTTAAGGTATCAATTAAATGTTTAATTAACCTAATAACTTGGCTATTATCTAACCTACGTATGTTATGAATAGTTATTATTTATTAACCAGGTTTGACAAAGTTCCTTAAAGCGGAGGTGGTTTGACACGCTCCTAATTTCAGCAGGTAGGGAATTCCAAATTCGACTGGCGGCGACTACAAATGATCTACTATAACCAGTTGAGCGGTGAATGGATAATGCTTAGTACAGAGGTGGATGATGATCTGGTAGGAATACTAGAAGGTGATGCTAGGTAATGGAATTTTATGGCAAGGTATTCAGGAGTGCTAAGGTTCAGTATACGATGTAACAGAGAAACAGGGTGTAAATTTCGTCGCTCTCTTAAGCGGAGCCATGAAAATCTATCAAATGTGGGAGAAATATGGTTAAACCTTGGTATATTTGAAATAAATCGGACGCATGCGTTATGCGTTCATTTAGTTTTCATCCTGGTTTTCCTTCCTTACCTGACCTTTTCTCCTTCCCACTTCCATATCGGCTTTTCCTGAGATATTCTTGCCTGCCGTTGACATCATTGTCTTAATTGTTCCTTCTTGTCATTGTCTTCGTTAATGGTTGTTTTGTGCTTTGTTGTTATCGTTTACTTATCTTCTTTGCCATGCTGTTAGCAGTTAAATATCTTATACTTATTGTAAAATGGCCTCATCAGGCTGATGGAAAGTGAGGCGTTTAGGTTACTGCACACTATGTCACAGTAGTCGAATATTGGCATACCATAAATTGGATAAGCAGTTTTCTTACATTTTGGGGGAGTAAATATCTGAGTTTCTTAAGGGAATGTAAGGAATAAAACACTCGCTGACATATACCTATTACATGATCGTTCCAACTAAGATTTTTGTCCATTATCATCCCTAAGTTTTTAACTGTCTTTGAATTGTAACTGAGTGCCTCTTAATGTTACTAAGAGAGTATGAACGTCTGTGAGGCGTGCGTGGATTTTTTTGGGTAGCTAGAAGAATACACTGCAATTTTTGGACAATGATTTTTAGTGCATGGTCGTCGGACAACTTTCATATTATTTCTAGGTCGTCGTTCATATTATTTATTGCAGTCGGTAAGTCACGAGGAAGTATTTATATATTTGTAAGTCGTCTGCGTACATATGATACTGACAATGTTTAATTACATGTGTTAGTCCTGAAATAAATATCTAAAATAGGAGTGGCCCTAGCACTGGCCCCTGTTGTATTCCATTCCCTATAGACTATACGTCTTCTCCTTTAACATATTTATAACTACCACTTAATACCCTCATAACATGTGAAATTATAGTTAGGGTTTGTAGTAAGGATGTAAAGGAGAGGGCGTAAATTCTCTGGTAAGATTCAAAATAGAGTATGGCTCCAGTGTATGAGACCCACACCAGGATTATTTGATGCGAGAACTGGAAAAGATCCGAAGGAAAGCGGTACGATTTGTTCTGGGCGATTTCCAACAAAGGAGTAGTGTTATTGATTTACTTCCCAAAACGTACTCCCTCCCGCTCAACAGGTAGCCTCCATCTATTTGCATCGTGTATCGCGCTCACACCTTGAATTTCAGAAGCGCTCCACCTTTCACCGACTAACACCCTTCCAAACACTGGTATATTTTCTCACTAGATTATGGTCAAGAAAAAAATTAAAAATTCAATTAGTTTTCATCCTGGTTTTCCTTCCTTACCTGACCTTTTCTCCTTCCCACTTCCATATCGGCTTTTCCTGAGATATTCTTGCCTGCCGTTGACATCATTGTCTTAATTGTTCCTTCTTGTCATTGTCTTCGTTAATGGTTGTTTTGTGCTTTTTGTTATCGTTTACTTATCTTCTTTGCCATGTTGTTAGCAGTTAAATATCTTATACTTATTGTAAAATGGCCTCATCAGGCTGAATCTAATATACGATCAATAAATACATAAATAAATTATAAATTTCGTTTATCTCGCCCCTTTGCACGTTCCATTCATTACTTTAGTACACATCTTAACGTAGTAGTAGTTACTCATTCCAATATTCACCTATGATTAAATATAGTGTTCACAGTGCACTACATCTTCTGATATGGGCTGCTACACGTTTATTACTTCCGTCGATCTTTCTCAGCCTCATCCTTTGCTCCGAAAAATTGAAAGTAGCGTAGATATGAAGAAGACCAATAATACCTTTCGTAATGTAGCCATTCCCTATGACGAATGATGTGAAGGTGCCAAATGTAAGATCATTGGTGTATGCACCTCAGTGGACTTGGTATATTGATATCTGCTGGGTCGGTAATTAAAGCAACGGGACCTACCTGACTCCACGCAACCGTAGTACGCCTGTTTAGTGTCGCCTGGGTTATCTATTACAGTACAGATGGTGGAGGAGCCGTTAACGATCCGACCGGCATTCAGGCTGAAGACCAACACATTAGTAGTAGTAGTAGTAGTAGTAGTAGTAGTAGTAGTAGTAGTAGTAGTAGTAGTAAACTACGTTTTTCTCCTATCTTTACAACGCCCTATTCGAGAAAGGACGCAGCTACTTTATAGGGGAAGGCCACCGAAGCCACTTTGCACGACCTAATGAATATTCTCTCGTTGTACTCAAAGTTCTAAGCTTGGTTAATCCTAAATTAGCTGCTTGCACAGGGCCTGACGCTGCGATCAATCAGAGGACTGGAAACTGGGTGTGATACATGAAACAGTGTGTTTGCTCTGGAAGTTTTCTGAGTTATCAATAAGTGTCCTAAAGCACACATCCCTAGACGGACCTAGACGACTATCAATTACCTGGCTTAAATGAAGGAATGTGTATAAAGAGAGAGGACTTTAATGTGCCAAATGAAGGAAAGATGGAATGGAAAATTCAGTAGCATGGACAGGCAAATGAAGGCTGCCTACTGCCTGGCTAAGGAATTGAAGACATTCTTGCTTCATGCAAACGACGTGGATTACAATCTCGATTGGGGCAATACATTCGAAACTTCTGAAGAGATATCCTTTACGTTCACCGAGCCTACAACAGAAATGAGCAAACTGACTGCGGAGAACGGTGCCTTAACATCGAACTAACCCTTATACGTAGTAACTCCGAGGTTAAAAGTTTTTGTGGATTTACTGTCCAGGGAACTTAATGGCCTGTGGATGGAAATTGTTTCGGTTTTGAGCAGCCATGTGATTGAATTTCCTATATTAAACTCAACGCTGAGCGAACATAACACTGAGCACGTGAGTGACTTCAGTACATCAAATACATTTTGCTGTGTGTTTGACATTGTACTATCTTAAGGTATTCTCCGACGGATGGGTCGGATTGGTCCGGATTTAGGAAATAGTGGCCGTGGTGTTAATTTAAAATTCAACCCCGATATTTGGCTCGTGTAAAATAGGAAACTCTGCAAAATCACCTTAAAGCTTGAGGGTGGGAATCGAATTTACCATTTCCCAAATCCAACTTGACAGCTAGATGAGTTCTGAACTGGACTAAGGCTAGTTTTATGGCTGGATGTCTTCCCCAGCCTCAACCCTGTGTAGAGGGATGCATTGACTATTACATATTCTGTAGGGGTTGTTAGAGTGATGTGTTTGCAAATGAAGGTATCTATTAAGATGAGCAGCAAAATACACAATCCCCGAGCTAGAGGAATTAGACGTGGATAAAATCCGTGAATCAAACCAAAGATCCTCTGTACTGAAGACCATTCAGCCGAGGAGCTAGGCTAGACAACTTAAAGCCGGGCTGACTGGCTCAGAAGGTTGAGGCGCTGGCCTTCTGACCCCAACTATGCAGGTTCGATCCTTGCTCAGTCCGGTGGTATTTGAAGGTGCTCAAATACATCAGCCTCGTGTCGGTAGATTTACTGGCACGTAAAAGAACCCGTGTGGGACTAAATTACGGCACCTTGCCGTCTCTGAAAATCGTAAAAGTAGGTGGTGTGACGTAAATCAAATAACATTATTATTATTATTATTATTATTATTATTATTATTATTATTATTATTATTATTATTATTATTATTATTATTATTATTATTATTATTATTATTATTATTATTATTATTATTAGACAACTTACACAGGATAAAAAGGCAAAGTTATCTCTCTACATGCCGTGAAGGCCCTTGGAGATGTTGAAGGTAAAAGCTTCCACTATCCAGAACCTCGGCACCTGATGGGGTAGAATGGATAGTTCTAAGCCCGGCTGCTTTTGTCCTCAGGAATAAACCTAGTACTCATTTTTGGTGTAGGCTGAGTGAAGCTCAGGGCCATGTGCACTTCCTGAGGTGTACTCAGCACAACTAACTATAAATTAATCCCATGGCACTACAGTCCTTGAAGGACCTTGGCCTAACAAGTGACCGCTGCTCAGCCGGAAGACCTGCAGAGTACGAGGTGTCGTGTAGTCAACACGACGAATCCTCTCGGCCGTTATTCCTGGCTTTCTATGCCGGGGCCACTATCTCACTGTCAGACAGCTCCTCAATTCTAATCACATAGGCTGAGTGGACCTCGAACCAGCCCTCATATCCAGGTAAAAATCCCTGACCTGGCCGGGAGTCGAACCCGGGGCTTTCGGGTAAGAAGCAGGCACGCTACTCCTACACCATGTGGTCGGCATACTCAGTATAATTTAGTAGTAGTAGTAGTAGTAGTAGTAGTAGTAGTAGTACAAGAAGAAGAAGAAAATTTTCAACCAAGTACATTATCCAATACTGGTCGCTGAGGACCTGATCAGGGAATTGAGCTAAGGGCCAATCATCAGCAGTTGAGAGCCGGAGTTTACTTTCTGCAGGGTGGTCAGTTCTTTTCGCTTCTCCTCTAGACAGCAGCTCCTGGGGACCCATCTAAGTGCTGACCACGCTTTGCGTTGCTTAACTTCGGAGTTCTCACATTATTCAACATGACTATGCCGTTAATAATAATAATAATAATAATAATAATAATAATAATAATAATAATAATTGCTAAACGTCCCTTCAATTGTCTTCAATATTAAAACTCTAGGATGTCAACATTTTGTCCCACAGGAGGTCTCTAACGGATTGGAAGCCGATGGAACGAGTTCGTCGCACGTAAACACCCTTAAATGCTATCGACTTCAATCCAATTTCGAACGTGCTATCCTGGGATCAGGACATTGATTAATCTACTGAACCACGGAGGTCCCCCATATTTGTTATTCAAGCTAGAAGCCATTCTTCGTACACAATTCTGCTTGTTCTTTCCTCACACTCGCCTTTGACAATTAGTTTTGACATCCTGTTATGTTTGAAGTACCGGAGCGCCCATCCCAATACATAAAGTTTTACGTGGCTGTTGGCATCCCTTTTCCAACAGATTCATACGACCGTGTGGTTTGCTTAAAGCGAATATGGTGTGCTAACGAGCTGATTTGTCGTATAAATCCAGACTGCAATAATAGTGTGGATCTCGCAGAGTGTGTTTCTATTTTTCGTATTGCTGTGCTTGGCCAGTAGACAGACCTAGAATTTGTCGATGCAAAATTAGGATCAAAATTCCCTGTGCAAAGTATAATGTCTGCCAGTGTCTCTCAAAGCTAAATAACTGTTCCGAAAGTGTTCGACACATGTGTGTAATGTCCAGAAATGACCTGCCAGAAACATAGTAAATGGAACATCTGATTAATTGGTTTTCATATCAATTATTCCAATTAGGTATGTTACAAATTGTCGCCAATATAATCTGTTCACATTTTTTAGTATTCCCTCTTCAAAGATTAGTTACGAGCCATTTTACATTTATCGTTTCGTGCCTAATAATGAGACAACTTTGCTCTGTAAACATGACTGTGGTAGTACCTTTACAGAACAGACCAAGCGATTTGGCTGCACGTTGCCATAAGACCTGTCTGACCTATGTCACATGAAACAGTTTTCCGGAGCATGTACGACGGAAGAAGATTTTAGTAGTTTTTTCTCTTTTCCGTACCTTGTACCCACCCTAATAACGTCCCTTTTAAGAAGAAATCCCAGAGAAATATTTTCAGGTGGAAATGGGATATCTTGACCACAGCCACAAGACCTCCAGTCTTAGGTGGAATCCGAGTCACTGGAAGGTGACTTTTCATTTCAAAAATCCCCCGGACATTGGCTGCCTTGTTTAAAAGCCTGCGACTTTGCCACTCGTTCCAAATCAAGTTATAGATTCCACAATGACTTAGTTCATCAGTCTGTACATACACTATTACACAGAGTTGATGTCCAAAGTTATTACTATGAAACAACAAAAGCTATTCCATTGAACTATTCTTCTGATTCCCTGTCCATGTAAGACTTACAGAAGAGTTGTACAAATGGAACATAGACTGGTGTCTAGAAATTCACTCTGTGTATACACTGTGTCCCGGATTCAATTCTCCGTCACATCAGGGACTTTTACCCGTATCTGAAGAATCATTAGAGGTCCATTCAATATACGTGGGAACAACTGAGGAGCTATTTGACGGTGAGATGGTGGCTCCTGTCTAGAAAACAAGAATAGCGGCCGAAAGGATTCGCCTTCGGGCTGAGCAGTGGTCGTCAGGGACGTAGCTCCATGAGGTTTTTTTTATTGGTCAGCATAAACCAGATGACAATAACAATAAACCGAACGAGTTGCCTAAGCGATTAGAGGCGTGTTGTAGTTAGCTTGCATTTGGGAGACAGTAGTTTCGAACCCCAGTCTCGGTAGCTCTGCATATGGCTCTCCCTCGTATCTCATTTTCACACCAGGTAAATGCTGAAGCTGTACATTAATTAAGGCCGTTTTCTTCCAACTCCTTTCCCTGTCATATCCCATTTTCGACATAAAACCTCCTTGAGTCGGTGCGACGCAAGACAAATAAGAAAAGAAAAAACAATAACAACATAGTGATGATAACAATAATAATAGTTTCATGTGGATATTTCTAGCCGAGTGTAGCCCTTGTAAGGCAGACCCTCCGATGAGGGTGGGCGGCATCTACCATGTGTAGGTAACTGCGTGCTTGTGGTGGAGGGTAGTGTTATGCGTGGTGTGTAAATTGCAGGAATGTTGGGAACAGAAAAAATACCCATCCCCCGGACCATTGGAATTAACCAATGAAGTTTAAAATCCCCGACCGGACCGGTAATCGAACCCGTGACCCTCTGAAGCAAAGGCAAGTACGCAGACCATTCAGCCAACGAGTCGGAACATACTGACGGCAGTTCAAGAAAGTCTCATTCGGTAGATGGCGGGTTCGAATCGTACCGTCAGCAGCCCTCAAGATGGTTTTCCGTGGTTTTCCATTTTCACACCAAGCATCTGCTGGGGCTGAACCTTAATTATGGCCACGGTCGATACCTTCCCATCCTTGCGTCGCCGAAAACCTTCGATGTGTTAGTGCGACGTTAAACCACCAGCAAAAGATATCTACAGATAAAGACACCCACACGCTCGATAATCCATACTTATCACTCCAACATCTACTTCACGTCACGACGCCTGGCCCATCCTCCCAGGAGGATAGTCATAAGAAATAAGCACAATTTGTGTGAAGAACATGGGTCCCGAGCTAAGGTTATCATAACATTTACTTATTGTAGACTTGCCAGGCGAGTTGGCCATGCGGTCAGGGGCACGCGGCTATGAGCTTGCATCCGGGAGATAGTGGGTTCGAATCACACAGTCGGCAGCCCTGAAGATGGTTTTCCGTGGTTTCCCATTTTCACACCAGGCAAATGCTGGGGCTGTTCCTTAATTAAGGCCACAGCCGCTTCCTTCCAACTCCTAGGCCTTTCCTATCCCATCGTCGCCGTGTCGGTGCGACGTAAAGCAACTAGCAAAAAACAAGGTAGACTCCCCTCTTTTACATTTATTACCAGTCCTCCCTTCGTCAACCCTCTTTCATTTCAAACCCAATGGTGCTGGGTTTGCGATGCTAAACAACTCTTTCATTCTCATGTATTTCATGATTATTCACATTTTCACCGTCATCCTTTGAATAGGGCCCTCCTCTCTCCGATTAATGTTAAGGTCTTCTCCTGACATCTTCCACTCTTGTTAAGCACTTCTCTTGACTTCTTCCGCTGATTCTACTCCTGACCTCTTTAACTAATGTTAAGGTCATCACGTAACTTCGACTAACGTTAAGTTCTTCTGCCCTCTTGACCTCATTGTGAAGCTCAGGTCCTAACTTCTACGATTGCTGTTAAGCTCTTCTTTTGATTTACTCGACTTACTGATTTACTTCTTCAACTAATGTTAAGCACTTCTCCTGACCTTTTCCAACGTTTAAAATTTCTCCTGACTTCCTCAATTATGTTAAGCTCTTCTTCTGATCTCCTTCACTTCTTAGATTACATTAATTTACATTAATTTATTCTTCTGCCTTATTAAACTTTTTCTCCCTGACTTCTTCGACTAAAGCTAGGCTCTTCTCGTGACATTCTCCATTAATGTTTCTTCTTTCTTCCAGTAAACTAAACTCTTTTCTTGTCGTCTTCGACACACTCCTTCAGTTTATACTAAGCTCTTTTTCCCCTTTTCTCTAATACACTTCCAACCGAGTTAATTGGTCACAGAGGGTCGGATCCGAGCTCACTCTAGTGTTATTTGAAGGTGCTCAAATTCACCAGTCTAGTGTCGGTAAATTCACAGATATCGAAGAACTCCTGCGTAACTGCGATGGCTCGTTCTTGGGAAGTAAATTCCAGGTTCTCTAGTAATAACTTATAGTGCTGGCGGTGTGCAGGATCTGCAAAAATCCTCTACAACATTTAGCAAGTCTCCTTTCTTGGCAGGATGCAGTCCAGGAGGTAACTCATAGAGCTTAGGCATATTAAAGCTGCTAATGTAGATACAGACGGCATGAAACTAACACGCTGTTAATATTATCGCGGTTTCCTGTGTTAACTTTCGTGTTTTGAGACATTCTCTCAAAATATACACCGGTTATAATGACCAGCGGCGGGTGTTAGTTTATGTGTTGGTTTTTGGGGGTTTTTTTTAGAACTCTTACTCTTGTAATTCATAAAATAAAATCTGTATGATCTATGTAATAATAAAACATACCGGTAAAACAACCAGCACAGTCTCTCTAGAGTTCAGGTGCGTAAAACGAGTGTTACGCTGAGATCTCTAGAGAGCTACTAGACACCTCCATATTTATTAGGCGTCCTGGAACGTGACTTCCATTCGTTTCCAATTCACTGAATGCTTTGGTTATTTTGAATACCTTGGTAGTAGTTGTGGAGATTTCAAATAGACAGCGATGGCATTATCAGCCCATCTTAACACTTATCACAAGAGGAAGAGGAACAAGTTCCATCACTCGAATAATGAAGGTATGGGCAGGAAAAATAACGCTCAAGTGCTAGAAAATGAAAAATTTTCCTAGGCTTCGTAAGTGATACAAATATAACCAGATACTCAACAGTAACTCTCCGTGGCTCAGACGGCAGCGCGTCGGCCTCTCACCGCTGGATACCGAGGTTCAAATCCAGGTCACTCCATGTGAGATTTGTGCTGGACAAAGCGGAGGCGGGACAGGTTTTTCTCCGGATACTCCGGTTTTCCCTGTCATCTTTCATTCCAGCAACACTCTCCATTCTCATTTCATAGCATCTATCAGCCATTACTAAATCACTTTGGGAGTGGCGACCCCATCGTACTAATAGCCTATATCTGCTTCATTCATTCCACCCACGACCCGGTCAATGACTGGAAACCAGGTTGTAGGTTTCCATTTCCACTCAACAGTAACCTCTTTGTTTCTCCAAAACCGTGACTTCCGATTTCTGTAAGGCTGTTAAGAATTGACGTGCTTGTACACGGATACTGTGTGTTTTGATATGTTGTATTACTTATAACAACTGAATATTGCATCGCACATGAATGTAAGAAGAAATAAGGTGATATTTAATTTCACACAGATAATTAATAATATCCTTACAGGCATAAGATTAATTTATAACTAACAAAACTAACTTAAATCAAAAATCAACAGCCGCCGTTACTTCTTCACAAAAACCGGAAAGTATGCTGTCCGTCTCCATGTTTATCAGTTTAAACAACTCATCTGAAGATCGTTCAACAGGACGTACAAACAAAATCTGGGCACGTTGCACTTTTGCATAATATCACATTGTGTATGCACTTTTCTTGCGTTCGTAAGCCAAGCATCTTCTGACAACCGACAATCATCTGTACTTCACATACGTCCAAGCGCACATGTAGGATGTGAGCTGAATGTATTTTGCGTCTACGAAGTCAAGCAAATTGGATAAAATATGGACACCTCCACTAAGGAAGAATATTTGGTGAGTGGGAGGAGTAGCTATATTCAAACTGGTTTATATACAATTGAGAGTTAGAAATATTTTGGTCATCATTCGTGTGCACTTCTCCAAGTGTGACATACAGCCTAATAACTAGCATTATTATAGCGAAAGTATCAGTTCGTGTTTGATGTAATTTATTGAATCCATCTCGCAGGCATAATAATACAGGGTGACCCAAAAGTTCGTTAACATTTGACAAGATAATACTTCACGGAATATTGGAGGTAGAGAGATAATAACTGACACACATGATAGGCATGATGTGGGGTTTTATTGACACCAAAATGAAGTACACAAAATTACCAATATATGGCACTGGACAGAAACACGCAATACACAAATCGCGACACATGCTTGACATGACACGGGGTTTTATTGACACCAAAATGAAGTACACAAAATTACCAATATATAGCACTGGACAGCAACACGTCAGATACAAATGGCCACATATGCTTGACATGATATGGGGTTTTATTGACAGAATGAAGTACACAAAATTACCAACATATGGCGCTGGACAGCAACTCGTCAGATACAAATGGGCACATATTGTAACCGTCCACCACCATGCCCATAGGCATGTCATGAGTTCCAACAGATAATATATGCAATTTTCCGCGACATACGAGTGACGAGGCGCCAACTCAGAGGGCGAGGGTCTAGTTACGCGCACAGAGAGAAAGAGGGCTCAGTACAGCAAGTCCTTGAAATCGCGCTCTCACTTCACAGACAGAGAAGAGAACAGCTGCGGCAAGCACAGAACAACATTTGGGTTTGAAGGCGGAGTCTATTACAGTGTTTTAACACAAGAGCTGGATATTCTCAGCGATTTATCTATATATCCACTGGTGCCAACTCATAGTATTCACTTGTTAATAATAATAATGATAATAATAATAATAATAATAATAATAATAATAATAATAATAATAATAATAATAATAATAATAAAAGTTTTGATACACGCTATGGAAATTTACGAGTAAGGACCCATCTGAACTGGCATATTTTATGCTAATTAATGACGTCAGAAGATGCACTACATAACGAGTGTATCAGTAATGATGCATTTTAGTCAGGTGTGCGTAAATGGAAAACAATGTTACAAATATGCAAGCATTTATGACATAAAAATGTATTAAAATATGACAATAAATAATACTTAAAAAATTTTGGGTCACATTTTCGAAATCATCAAAATCTTACCGTTGTTTAAATGTATATTATATTGAAAATATACTTTTAAAATCTAGAACATTCTATAATAATATTAGTTTTATTATTATATTTTGAATTTATTTGTTTACTCATTCCAGAGGTAACTCTCGACAAATGAAATAAGTAATGTAACATTTTGATAGGCGATCAGAAAGAACTACAATAGAAATTACATATAGTTTAAAGTTTTCAAATGGGAATGATCTATTTTTACGCAACATTGATTTGTAACGGGAAAAGACCGCTCATCATCGCATGATGTTATTGAAGCATATTTGAAATACGCAAATTATTATAGGCTCACTATTCTGTCGCTTTATACGCATCTATCTCTTTCTATACATCTTACCCTCCTAATTCATATAATATATATATATATTTCTAAGAAACATAATCGTAAGAAATTACAGACAACAATAAGGAGGTGTGAAAAATCCGTCTTTGAGACAATTGAAAGCACCTATGCGAAAATGGAATAAAATGAAAATATGAAAAAACTCGAAAATTCACGGGGAAATATGACATAATATGAAAAATTGCCGGAAAATGATAATAAACGTTAAAAGAACCAATAACTTTGATAACCCGTCAAAAATTGTATAATATGAGTCGCCATAGATAAAATCATGCTTGACTTGTATTTTCCCTGGAATTAATAAAATGAAATAAAATATGACATGCCATAAACATCCGGGCCCTAATCATAAATGGTACTGTGTTCCACGAATTGAATTTCCAGGTATGATTCTCACAAGTTGGTATTTCATAGTCTTCATCGGTTGGTAACGCAGCCGGAAAAAGTAAGTTGTGTTCACTTCCGATTGTTGCCAGTGTGAGATAACCAGTTCCAGTAAACGTGAGTTTTGAATTAAACTACTTAAAGTTAAATCAATGCCATTATTGTTCAAAATGAGTAAAATAAGGCATTACTTTATGACAGTGAGTAAAATAAGTCATTACTTTATAACAATGAGTAAAATAAGTAATTACTTTATGACAATGAGTAAAATACGTAATTACTTTATGAGAATGAGTAAAATACGTAATTACTTTATGACAGTGAGTAAAATACGTAATTACTTTATGACAATGAGTAAAATATGTCACTACTTTATGACAGTAAGTAAAATAAGTCATTACTTTATGACAATGAGTAAAATACGTAATTACTTTATGACAATGAGTAAAATACGTAATTACTTTATAACAATGAGTAAACTAGTAAATACTTTATGACAATGAGTAAAATACGTAATTACTTTATAGCAATGAGTAAAATACGTAATTACTTTATGACAATGAGTAAAATACGTAATTACTTTATGACAATGAGTAAAATACGTAATTACTTTATAACAATGAATAAACTAGTAATTACTTTATGACAATGAGTAAAATACGTAATTACTTTATAACAATGAGTAAACTAGTAATTACTTTATGACAATGAGTAAAATACGTAATTACTTTATAGCAATGAGTAAAATACGTAATTACTTTATGACAGTAAGTAAAATACGTAATTATTTTATGACAATGAGTAAAATACGTAATTACTTTATGACAGTAAGTAAAATACGTAATTACTTTATGACAATGAGTAAAATACGTAATTACTTTATGACAGTAAGTAAAATAAGTCATTACTTTATGACAATGAGTAAAATACGTAATTACTTTATGACAATGAGTAAAATACGTAATTACTTTATAACAATGAGTAAACTAGTAATTACTTTATGACAATGAGTAAAATACGTAATTATTTTATAGCAATGAGTAAAATACGTAATTACTTTATGACAGTAAGTAAAATACGTAATTACTTTGTAGCAATGAGTAAAATACGTAATTACTTTATAACAATTTGTAATATAAGTAATTACTCTATGACAATGAGTAAAATAAGGAAGGTGAAATAAGTAGAAATTGTCAAGTCTACGTGTGATTCTGTAAAACTAGCGCCATAAATACAGGTGGTGAAGAGGATCACGAAGGTCAAACATCCACGGGGTCAAAGCGAAGCAGATTTTAATCATGACTGGCCAGAATGTTGGATAGTTTCGCAATAAATGGCTTCTAAGATAGAAAGGAGTGGGTGGTGACGACGAGGGTATATCGGAGTGCCTGCTGGATGTGTGGAATTTATTGTAATAGCACCAACATGGTGTGTCCGGCACCTTTTCTCCTAGAAAAAAGAGCATTTCGCTTAGATACGGTATATGTAGTGAGACATCTACAGGGATTATTACCGAATTAGAAGCTGTTAAAATAGTTTCCTGGTTGTTTTGTCCCTTTCTGAGGACCGAGAGCTCATTACGTATGAAACAACATACTTTGCTGAGACCAAGCACAAACAAATGTCTGCACGTTGTGCTCTGCACAGCGCATGGTCAAATACTCCATATCTCCAGATAATTGACTTCCTAGTGAGCCATGACAATTGAATTCAAGAACTAAGTATATTATGATATCGTGAAATATAGTCGCTGTATTTTTGTGTAAAAATCTAAAATTAATAACTTCATGTAAATCAATACTTAATTAGGATATCTTTTCGCGCAAAGTAAAAATTGAAGAATTTCACTAAATAATTACCAGAAATAAATACGAAAATAAACAAAAATATATCGCGTTACAGACCTACTGTGATGATTATTTGTCGTCGTATCACCCAGCTCGGTGGCGAACATCGCACTTCTAATATACGCCGAGCAAGAAATCCTGCTCCTACGGACCTCAATTCCACACTCAGCAGCGCTCCACATTCAACTGGCTGCAACACCTCTTCACTATTTCTTTTGTTGGCTCGCAGTACGCCACGTGACCTTCACCACCTGTTGGATCACTGGACTATATCATCTGTATGCCAAAAACTCCTGGCATGTTCTTACCACTCCTACATCGGTATATATAGTACCGTCATATCACCTAAACTTCGTTCAGCAACATCTTAGTGAATTGTGAGTTCAGAAATAGCAGTTGGAGCTGATGCAGGATCATTACCTACTGCCGATGATGGCAGAGTCCATTATTCCAAAAATAAAATCTTAAGTTTTGTGAACTCTTAATTAGACTTGGTGCTAGTAGGTATCTACATCCTCCCAAGTGTGTCTTTATTATGATCTTGCCGGATGGATCGGGCACTGCGGATGTTCGGAGGAGGACTGAGTAGAAAAGAATGTTTATGATTATGCCCCTTTCAAGTTAAAACTTTATTTTAGAAAGTTGGTTAAGCAGAAACAAGAAAAACTGTGGTGCTGTTTTCCATTTTTGCGTGGTTTTACGCCATCCTACATTGGGTCTTCGTCGTGGCTGTAAAAAAAACTTTTATAAAAATGGTTAGCGTTTAATGTTTTTGCTAGCTGGAATAAAACTTCTAGTAGGACGTCAGGTCCAAGTGAGGGCCCGGGAATGTTTATCCTATTATTTAATCAAGAAACGTGCACTGGGTTGGAATATGACATCTCGTGAAGGCGTAAATTGTCTCAAACTGCGGAATTTTACCTGAGGGTTTCGTAATTAAGTCTTGTGAACGGTAGTATAACAATCCGTCGTGTACTGATTAAACTGCACCTTCTCCTTTCTACTGCAGCCATCACCCTCCCCCTTTTCCATTTCTAGAGTTTAGTTGTAAGAATTTAGGCTTAGGTTCCTATTATTTTATCATGTGCACTGATCACGAGAATTTTATTAAATATTATATATATATATATATATATTGCCGCCTCTGTGGTGTAGTGGTTAGCGTGATTAACTGCCACCCCCGGAGGCCCGGGTTCGATTCCCGGCTCTGCCACGAAATTTGAAAAGTGGTAAGAGGGCTGGAACGGGGTCCACTCAGCCTCGGGAGGTCAACTGAGTAGAGGTGGGTTCGATTCCCACCTCAGCCATCCTGGAAGTGGTTTTCCGTGGTTTCCCACTTCTCCTCCAGGCGAATGCCGGGATGGTACCTAACTTAAGGCCACGGCCGTTTCCTTCCCTCTTCCTTGCCTATCCCTTCCAATCTTCCCATCCCTCCATAAGGCCCCTGTTCAGCATAGCAGGTGAGGCCGCCTGGGCGAGGTACTGGTCATACTCCCCAGTTGTATCCCCCGACCAAGGGTCTGAAGCTCCAGGACAATGCCCTTGAGGCGGTAGAGGTGGGATCCCTCGCTAAGTCCGAGGGAAAAACCGAACCTGGAGGGTAAACAGATGATGATGATGATGAAATATATATTGATCTTGAATTATATTCTCCCTTCTGAGCCAAGATTGCAAAACAGATTTATTGTTCTTAATCCTGTTTGCTTCGTTACTAATGGAGGTTGGAATTCTTGTTACAAATATTGTTTCGAGAGGATTTACGTATTATCTTACTAAAAGGGAGAATCTTGTCATGTTAAATCTTTCCTTTGTTTCTTACTGGAAACGTTGTTCCCTTTTCAGTGTTAAGAGCAGGAAAAGTGCGCCTCTGTGGTGTAGTGGTTAGTGTGATTATTTGCCACCCCACGTTCGATTCCCGGCTCTGCCACGAAATTTGAAAATTGGTACGAGGGCTTGAACGGGGTCCACTCAGCCTCGGGAGGTGAACTGAGTAGAGGGATTCGATTCCCTCATCAGCCATCCTCGGAGTGGTTTTCCGTGGTTTCCCACTTCTCTTCCAGGCAAATGCCGGGATGGTACCTAACTTAAGACCACGGCCGCTTCCTTCCATCTCCCTTATCTATCCCTTCCGATCTTCCCATTCCTCCCCCCCCCCCCCACGCAAGCCCCTGTTCGGCATAGCAGGTAAGACCGACTGGGCGTGGTACTGGTCCTCCTCCCGAGTAGTATCCCTGACCCAATGTCTCGCGCTCCAGGACACTACCCTTGAGGCGGTAGAGGTGGGATCCCTCGCTGAGTTCGAGGGAAAAACCAACCCTGGAATTAAAAAGATTAAGAACGAAAGAAAAGAGCAGGACAATTTCCTTTTACATTTTTCCGTATCATTAGCATAGCTTGGTTTTGGTTTGCACCAGATCCCTTACAAGCTGATTGTCCCATTTCGCTAGACCCAGCGATCTACTGCGTCCTCTGCTGTCCCCAAGCAAACACTGGTAATTGCCTGCTCGACTCAGTTGTCAGGGCTTCACTGCAGCATAACAATACTTTGATGAAAGTCGCGCAATATTGGAGTTGTAGTATGAGAAAATGTAACATTCTTTCTTTTTCATTTTTTTTTTTTTTATCTGTTTACCCTCCAGAGTTAGTTTTTCGCTCGGACTCAGTGAGGGATCCTACCTCGAGGGCAGTGTCCTGGAGCGTGAGACTTTTGGTCGGGGATACAATCGGAGAGAATGACCAGTACCTCGCCCAGGCAGCCTCACCTGCTATGCTGAACAGGGGCCTTGTCGGGGGATGGGAAGATTGGAAGGGATAGAGAAGGAAGAGGGAATGAAGTGGCTGTGGCCTTAAGTTGGGTACCACCGGGCGAGTTGACCGTGCGCGTAGAGGCGCGCGGCTGTGAGCTTGCATCCGGGAGATAGTAGGTTCGAATCCCACTATCGGCAGCCCTGAAGATGGTTTTCCGTGGTTTCCCATTTTCGCACCAGGCAAATGCTGGGGCTGTACCTTAATTAAGGCCATGGCCGCTTCCCTCCAACTCCTAGGCCTTTCCTATCCCATCGTCGCCATAAGACCTATCTGTGCGACGTAAAGCCCCTAGCAAAAAAAAGTTGGGTACCGTCCCGGCATTTTCCCGGAGGAGAAATGGGAAACCACGGAAAACGACTTCGAGGATGGCTGAGTAGGGAATCGAACCCCCTCTACTCAGTTTACCTCCCGAGGCTGAGTGGACCCCGTTCCAGCCCTCGTATCACTTTTCAAAAAGTTTCGTGGCAGGGCCGGGAATCGAACCCGAGCCTGCGGAGGTGGCAGCTAATCCCATTAACGACTACACCATAGAAGCGGTGAAAATATAACATAATCAACACTAATACTGCCGTTCTTTCAGAGAGTTTGCACACATCTTCTTAACTATCCCGAACCACACCTTAACGTTACATATGGTAAACTTTAATTACTTCAGTCTGGTACGCCCCCGTAGCGTAACGGTTAGCACTGTTAGCTGCTGTTCTCGGAGGGTGCAGTTCGATTCCCGATACTGCCAGAAATTTAAGAATGGCAGGAGGACTGGAATGTGGTTAGGGTAGTACATGCAGCTGGTGTGCCTGGAAGGAGCCGCGAAACCTCGGGATGAGAACACGAGTTTACTTCACTTTTTACTACAGTCTGAGTAGTACTTCATAAATATCGATCTGCGTCCTCTATTCTTTATTTTTCCATATAGGATGGTTTATTTTTTGCATATTTTTTTCCAAGTACTTCTAATATTCCTCTAAATCACACGTAATTCAGTGCCGAATCTCCCGTACCACCCTCCCCCCCACCCCCGCTTTGTTCATCTAAACTACCCCCATCGCCCTCTGTTCCCGATCCACAAGACGAGCTTTCTAAATAAGGTGCCTAAGGTAAGGGCGTACAGGTCGATGGCTCAGGGGGTTGACTAGATTTAAATTTTCTTGAAAATTCATCCCTGTTAATTAAAATTCGGTTGCCGACGCTATCTCACTTATTTAATGATTTCCTAAATCTGTATGATTCAATATCGAAACTGGCTGACCCAGTCCTTGAAAAAAAAAAAGAAGATTCTTACGACGGTCTTGAAGTTCTAGATGTTCTGGAAGGTCTCAGAGTTCAAGTTGCAGTGTTCGCTCACGTGGAATAATGGAGCAAGCACATGTGTAAGTCTCCTGGACTTGTAGGATTGGCGAGTAAGGAGATGAAATTTATAATTGACTTTCACTGTTACCCTGAAGGGAGTAAATAAATTCTGATAGTTCGTGTTGAATGCCAATGAAATCAGACACAAGACACTTCTTTAAATTGAACTGCACTAGTCTCTAACTTCAGACGAAAAATTAAAGAACTCAAACTCGATTTTTGCAGCCGAATGTTAATGGAATCGAATCCGCACATTTCCTAATTTCACTTGCACTTGTGAAACTAAGCAAACTAAAACGGAGGTAATTAGTGCTCTAAATGTTTGGATAATTGAGGAGGCAAACGCTCGTCGAGTACTCTAGGATTTCAAGATCACTTTGATTCTATTTACAGTTACTTTGAGAGTTTATTAATTGAAATTAACTTTGATAGATGCCACAGGAATATTATTCACACTTGGTTAAATGACAATGAGAATCCATGAATGCTGTTTTTTCGAAAGAGATTCTTAACCCTGTTTTGACTGCAACATTTTATAGTTCTTCAACTTGTTTCTTGGCTGTTTGACGGTTGTCTGTAATACGAATGACGTCGTCTGCAAAGGCAAGGCAGTCCAACATGATCGCATTTTTTCCACAACCTATCTTTACCCCATTCTTCATTCCAGTTTCAGTCATATTATTACTATTGTCCGCCTCTGTGGTGTAGTGTTTAGTGTGATTAACTGCCACCCCTGAGTGCCTACCACGAGGGAGAGGCCATACTGATGGTACAATTAGTATTAGTATTAGTATTAGTATTAGTATTAGTATTAGTATTAGTATTAGTATTAGTATTAGTATTAGTATTAGTATTAGTATTAGTATTAGTATTAGTATTATTCAGATCATGTTGTCACGCTACGCCATTGCTTATCACATGAATATTCATGGTTGTGAAGAGCAGTCGTTAGGATTCATAGGCATATTAGGAGGTACTTGACATAGAGAAGATGACCTGTGGTGAAGTTGATACTTTCATGGAGTAACCGGTTAAACTATCAAAGTTATACCTCTTCTTGATCAAGCTAACTGAAGATAGGATAAGCTAATTTTCATTTGCACTTTTCATTAATATATCTTAATTAAGGCGGACAATATGAAGATAAATGCGAGGTGAATATCGAATTAATGAACATCACCGGAACTCACCGGAAGGAGGCACGGAAGCCATAAACAAAAGACTGGGGATAAAAGGAGCATATCCTGACTCAAGGAAGGCAGCACAAAGTTAAATTGAATATAAACAACTCTAATTTATATTGCTTCTCGAACAAAGTGACTAATATTTAGAAAAGATTCGTACAGATTTCTCATTGAATGTAACCACTAAAATACACGAGGTACTGAAATGACTCTAAACCGATGTTGATAGTGGTCGTTGATCACATTAAAGGACTTTGGGTAACTGTAATCATCAGTCCAGTGCACTTCAGTGTTTAGGAAGATTTTTATCACACGTCGCACCAACTTAGACCAGTATTATGGCGACGATGGGATAGATGGGAGTAGGAATGTAAAGGAACCGGCCGTGGCCTTAATTAAGGTACATTCCCGAATATTTATCTCGTGTTAAAATGGAAAACAACAGAAATCCATCTTCAGGACTGTCTACAGTGGAGTTCGAACCCACTATCTCTCGAATACAAGCTAACAGCTGCATGCCTCGAACCGAGTAGCCAATTCGCTTGATGAAAGGACTTATATCCTGTGTTATTATGTATCCCTCTATGGGAAATAGAACACATGTTCTCTGTTATAATTTAATTGGTTTTCAGCCTGGTGCCATGCCTTTCAGATGTCGCAATTTCATGTAACTGAAAAGAGAGGAGTCGGTAGCTAGGCTGCGAGGCTCACACGGCGGAAGCATTGAATTTCTGAGCCCAAATTAGTGGGCAAGATCTCGGCAAAGTCCGGTTGTATTTCAAAATGCTCAAATAAGTTAACCTCGTGTTGGTAGATTTACGTTCAAGAACTCCTGCATTACAACATTCCGACCCTTCGACATCTCCGAAAACCGCAAACGCAGTTAGTGTGACGTAAAACCATTTTTTTTTTCTATTTGCTTTACGTCGCACCCGCACAGATAGGTCTTATGGCGACGGTTGGATGGGAAAAGTCTAGGGATGGGAAGGAAGCGGCCGTGGCCTTAATTAACGTACAGCTCCAGCATTTGCCTGGTGTGAAAATGGGAAACCACGGAAAACCATCTTCAGGGCTGCCGACAGTGGGGTTCGAACCCACTATCTGCCGATTACTGGATACTGGCCGCACTTAAGCGACTGCATCTATCGAGCTCGGTAATTATTATTATTATTATTATTATTATTATTATTATTTTAGTCGGTTACGAAACGTCACGGTTTTGGATCAAGATGCCAGTAGTGATTTACTGAGGCAGTTAAAGAAGCATACAGTACAAGACAGTTCTCCATTCCACTTAATGAGTTTGAAGTAGGTCCCATAGTCGGCATGCAGGTGTGTAGTGTGCAGCGAAATGTGCGGTCAGTGGGGTCCACTGTTTTTGTTGTGCGTGGTGTGTGCGCAAAAAACAGTTCGAAACAACTAATTTTGATCTATATATTAAAATATTTTCCTAAAAACTAATAAAAATTATTATTATTTTCCAGTCCGTTTGTTTTACTGAACCAATTTGCTTCATTTTTGCTTTATTCTCCGGAATTACGTGCCGGTGAATCGCCAAGAATTGAAAGGTCTCTAAGTTCAGGCAACTTTGAGTAATCATAAAACAAAATCATTAAATGATCTCTCTAATAATTGCAGGCGAAAGCTTTGCCTTAGCCCGCAGTATATTCTGTACTTAGGGGGTTGCTAAACTTTTAAAACTTTCATTCTGATATATATGAACTTCATCTTAAGTAATGTGATTGCATGCAGCCATGTTTGATTACTACCTGTAAAGCCAGAGAGTATACACTCCCTCTGATCATGGAAGAATACTATTCTCTGCTAGATACTCTTTAAACCTCTGACCAAGACCAACTATGTACAACCTATCAGACCTCAATGCAGAATCCAACATGGCGGAAACAATGGGCCCACCGTCTGTTGTGGGAGGCAGCTGGGTATTAATTCCTAATAATATAACTAACGCCGATAATGTTCTAATATTCGTAAAGAAGAATTTTTATATGAAATTTAAATCATGTTTACATAGTTAGAAAACACGAAACTGTTTAAAATAATATACCAAAATCTAAACAAGTATTCGACCAACTGACATAAGCCTACACTAGTACATCTGACAATGACAAAATGTAAGTAATTAATATTCATTACAAAAGAAACACAAATCATCCATAACAGTAAAATGACATGTCATACTCTGTAAATAAGATACTACTTCATATACGCAAATGACTCGCTAACATAACGCTACAACCCATGCACTTGAAAATGACAAAAATTTAACCAAAATTCGTTGGTAAAAGACAACAGAGCGCACACAACACATTAAAAGAAAACCACCCATAACACTGAAACGGCATACCGTACCCAGTAAATAAGAAATTCAGCCACTTAGACTACTGTACTTTAAATATGCACATGACTCGCTAACATAACCCTACAGCCCCTACACTTGAAAATGACAAAATTAAACCAACATTTGTTGGTAAATCACATCAATGCACAACATATTACAAGAAAAGTACAAATTACACAGGACAACGAATCAACATTCTCAACAACTACACATTCACCAGCCAATTCTTACTTGAAATATACAATTAAAAGTGTATTAATAAGAAAATAATAATTATTGATAAAAACATTTGTTAACACCTTAATGCACTTTTTAATCATCGTTTTCATCTTCACACTGCACTGACACTCATCATTAAGGTTACATTTACTACTCTCAATTAACTGAAATCCTAACACTACCAGTGCCTCTCTTTGATTCTGTAACTTGAGAAATTCTGGTTTGTAACCGTCACTAATTAACACCTGGAAAGGTCTGAACAGTTACAACACAAGGACTTGACCATTAATGATGGACACTTCAAACCACCTCTCTTCACTGGATTAAAATACTTCATCATTTCCCTGTCACTATCCACAAGCAATTCATATTCAGTCTTCAACATTCCAATGCAGAAACCACACTTCTTACATAATATTTAAATCACTTGTAAACTGGTGCAGCTAGCAATTCAGACCAAAATCCACAGTATTTCAAGGGAAACTTTGATGTGAACTACTACTTCTAATGCAGACTCTAACTCATCTAAATTATCAATAACTCCATCATGACTATTGTTACAATCATTATGAGCAAAGACATTCAAAGAAAATTCACCAAGTTTCACAGACCTCACCTTCAATACACCTAGCCCTTTGAGCTTTCTTTCAAACTCAAGAATTTGTTCCACAGAAGCATTATAACTTCAACCACTCAATCTCCTGTAGACACCAAATCTTCCCTCTAAACTATCTGTCTGAAATTGTAATAATCTTCCTTCTGTTTATGACATGTGTCATAAGTCATGTTTTTAAATATGTAAGTAATGAAAGTTTCATAACATCAGGACCAGTAATTGGACTAGCATCTTCATTTCTGGTATATATACCTTTTATTGAATACTGTACATTACAAACTTTTGAATTAATTTTAGAAACTGGATTGTGCCATCAGAAACATCCACACCTTGACTTTTAAGCAATTCCAAACCAGCGACATTCTTATGATCAAAAACTTTACTGCTAACGATACATTATGTCTCTATTGTTACTGGGTAAGAGCCTTCCTAGATAAATTTCAAGCCACTTTTTAGCAACAATCTCTTCTCTGAATGAAACAACTCTTTAAGATCTGAAAATCTTGCCTTACTAGTTGTAAATTTACAGACTGACTCTGTACCAACATCAACATTGACCAGTTTACTTAAAACAGCAAATATCTTATCAAGGTTTGGTATAATAAGAGAATTTCACAGCCCATATTGGTAGTTCTGGAGAGTATCTTATTTGATTAGTTATAGAGAGCTATAACTGTTCCAGAACAAATTTTATTTTGCAAATTCTCTCTGCATTAAACTCACAGTCTAACTCAAGTTCATTTTTCAAAAGTTTCATCAAAAGAGAAAGCTTATATTATCATCGGAATAACTTGTGATGTCACTTACCAAAGTGTCAAACTTTGTCCATCTGTCACATTTCAGGTCTTCACAAGCATCACATTCCATTATAAACCTAAAATGCTCTGTAAGCAAATACACATTTTTGTGAAACACTTTAACTGCAAATGAACTTGAAACTTTAAAACTCACTTATGGAACGTTAATAAATGACTCATCAACCACCTTCACAAACAACACAATCCTTCACTATTACAGTGAATGGTTTAACGAATTTCTTCTGAACTTCACAGATGAATGAGGTAAAATCTGTAATTTTGCCACTTTCACATCATTTACTGAAATAACCTCTCAATACTAAAAACAATCACTAACACATTAAAAATATCCAGATTACCATTAAAGGAACCGATGAAAGGACACTGCAGCACTATTTAGCACACAAAAATATTCGGTGGATAATTAAATCGCGAATTCCAGTGGAAAGATAACGTCAACCAACCAGAGACGTGTGCAGTTTAAACCAAACTGAATGTAAACATGGCCCCATACGCCGGCTAACACGTGGCCCAATGTGGCAGCCATGTTGTCACGTATCAATATATGCATTCAGGTCTGGTAATATTGTACTTGGTCTTGCTCTGACCTTCCCAGGCTTCTAAATATACTCAACAGATGGCAGAACTTTCTTAATAACTTACATACTGTTAAGAGAAAACAGTCGAAGTGCACAGAGGTGGGAAGGTATCAAGTCGACTTGCCTTCTGTATGGCCATTAATAAAGCGCAGGGACAAACTCTTGAAAACGTGGGTAGTCTACTTACCCGACTCAGTATTCTGCAACGGCCAATTTTATGTTGCACTGTCTCGGGCAATATCACTTGAAACTCTCAAGATCCAGATACTCCCTAATGATCGCAACATAGTGAATAGTATACGGAAAGGAGTTAGAGTTATAAACTACATTACGAATGAATCAATGATCATGTACCTGTATTATATGTTCATAAAACTATAGAAAAGGGCATACAACGCAATATGACTACGACAGGCATATCAAGATGAGTTATCTGACCTATTTATAACGAAAGCTGCGGAGCAGAACGAGTCCACTAGAAAATGAAATAAAATATTCCTTATATTTTCACTTTCTTATTATTAAAACAGTTTAAATTTGAAACAATACAGAAAATATTCAATAGTAGATAAAACACAGTAATTTATTTTGAAATAATTATTGGCAAAAACTATTCCCTTTTAAGGAATGGCTGCATTCAGACCATCAAATATCTTCATGTAGTAACGTTTCTCTCCTGATTCCTTGCAGATTATTCGCTTTCCTTACAAGAGACTAGCTGCTGTACCAGTCTTGACGGGTTAGTTTTTTGTAACTGAAATGCATCTAGTAAATATGAGTGTCAGGAGAAGAAACAGAACACAGAACAGAAGTTAGTCAGTGGAATATTATTGTTGATCAGTTTTGGAAATGCTGTACTATATGGGCCATCACTTTCGTGTGCCTTAGTATGTCGAAACGTGCCTTATAACCACTAACATAGTGTCCCAACAGCGGACTATAATCCACAGAACTGCTCAAATATGAATAATACTCATAGCGTCGTCTGATGATCTTGGTGGCATATGTGAGCAGAGCGCCAAGCTGTGTGATAGACAGGCACTCGCTGTAAAATGTAACCTCCTCCTTCTCCTCCTCCTCACCCTAATCCCCTTGCCCTCTCTTCCGTAGAACAGAAATTTGCTCCGTTATTCCAAGGGTAAGCAAACAAATATGCTGTTCAAAAACTGTTGAAAATACATTCACGTTTTTTAAATAATCTACAGATTTTTCTGAAATAAATAATATATAAGAAAGCATTCAGTAATTTTCCTGGCATTCCTCTGAACCGTCCGTCCATTAAGTGGTTTAGGAAAAACACGTATTTTAAAACCTCCTTCTGAATAGGTAGACTATAAATACGAAGTTTGGTCGAAATATATTCATCTGTCTTCCCGTGTCATTGAAAAAACAGACAATAAAAACTAAAAGCTACTGATATAGTCTTGAATTGAGCTGAAGCAGATAAATATTCCACAAATTTGCAATAGGAACAAATGTGTACACACACACACATTTATTTATATATATATATATATATATATATATATATATATATATATATATATATATATATATATATATATTATTAGTTATCAAAATAATCTGTATAGGCAACGAATCAAATTACGATTGAGTGAGCTGTATTCGAAATGTAGATGTTCAACAGTAAGACAAACTGCTGCTTTCTCAAAAACTGTTCCTAAACTTACTTAATGTGTCCGGAATATGCAGGTAACATATGAGATTACCATGAACTCCTCACGTAACCCTGCCCAAATACAGTAGAGACAATACACGACACTTACGGATTTCGCCTTGCTAAAATGGGAGACAATTCGACGGTGGCGCTCCTAGTGACTTGACCTGAACAAATCGCGCTAAATTCAAATATCAATGGAAATGTATATACGGAAATGGATAAATAAATTACGTCTAGAAAGAAAGTGGTATTGAGATATTAACTTCGAAGTTGCTAAAACAATTCTGGATAAATGAATGAAGAATTATTTAAAAGGTTATTATTCAAAGACTGAAATTAGACATATAAACAAGGTTTGAAATGGACTGCTGTGAAATGGCTTGATCTTTCATTTATGCATTACTTTTTTAGCTTTAGCATACCTGCCTGAAATCTTACGGTTGGATTTGTCTTTTTTCCTCATTTAAAAACAATGTATCATCACATTAAGACATTTGTCAATAAAAATATCAGCACATTCCTTACACATATGATGCAATGAATTAACATTTAATAGCTGGACAATTTTCCTCTTAACATGAAGCCTACTAACAGAAAGAAAATCTATAAAATCCCGGCTTTAATCTGAGAAGAGGGATAAAAGAAAGAAAAGTTTGAAAATGTTGTCGATAGTGATGCTTTGAGGGATATTTACGTACAATTAGAGTAAAAATGTAACATACCCTTGGCTGTATAGTCGAGGATTTTTAAAGTCGCTGGCCTGGAAATGATCTGAACAGATCTTATAATTCTTATATAAGCGTAACGTCCCTTATTTCTTGTAAACTTTATCCAAATCGCTTCTGTGACATTTCAAAACCCACAGATCACACCTACAACAACACATCGGTATTGAAGGTTAACTGCTGCACTATACAATAAAATATGCGTATTATATTTAAAGCCCGTTAAAACATGGGCCGAGCAGGTCAGAAGATTATGAAGTACTATAAAAATCTCTGTCACTGGATGAATATATATGCAAACACAATATTACTTACATGTTCTTGTCACGAGGGAACCTGAAGAACGAGCGCGCATTTTTCTCTACTTCGTAATTACTGCAGCCAAACACAGCACATACCTTTCCCCTCATGTTGAGAGGAGATATCAAGGAATTTAATTATATCAACTCACTGAAAACGCATAAATAACACCAAAACTTCACACAAAAATACACGTGCTCTTATGACAGAATCAGTACCGTTCAGGTCTATCCGCTAGAGTGAGCTCCAATAGCTGTCCCTCGATATCTCGCTCAGTGTCGTGTATTGTCTCTACTGCATTTGCCCTGCCTGCCAATCTTTATCAGAACTCTAAGTGAGGACTTGAACAGTCTTGCAGGCAAGCCTAAACATTGCCTCTGGAACCAATTAACATCTTGAGATAATAGTGTTCCCGTATGTTCATCCCGTTAGTGAAGTAAGTGGTACTACCAGTTAGACATCGAAGGATTCGGTCTCAAGCATGAAGGTACTGGGATATTTTTCTTTTAGGCGTAGAATATTATATACTTAATGAGCACTCTTTTTGCTTGTGCTGTATTTTTACTATACAACATATCTTACGTGTGTTTCTGAGAACTGTGCTACAGAAGCAGAATGGAAAATGAAAACATAATACGGAAAGCGATAGAGTACTCAGACAATAAGAGCTCCTCTGTTTTATTGTTCAGAAACAAAGGAAGGGAGTTCTCTCCAATTTACAGTATGAATTATATAATTTGTAGTTACAACAATAGATTGTGGACAGGTGGACAAGTTAGTAACCAGATCTTGGCATGGTGACAGTTTCAAAATGGAGTTGTTGAATGAATGGTCACGTAAGGATGTAGTTTTCTGCAGCCAAAAGCATACAGCCTGTCAATAAAACTGTGTCCGTATACATAAAAACGTTATGTCTGTCCAGAAAACGTGTGTAAGTGGTGCCGTGAATGTGTAGAGGCTCCAACGACTCTAAAGACAAAGTGGTAGTAGATCAACATCGGACGCATTCGTTAATGCTATCAGTGATATATTACGGGAGAATAACGTCTACCATTGAATCAATTAGAAATGATCAACGCCACTTTCTATCTTAGAGGAGAGGAGATATTCATTTTACGCTATGGCAAAATTCTTGAATAACATCGGTGATTATTTCGAAACGTAAAGGAGTGAGGCTGAAATAAACCAATGTCATTAACTTGGCCTATTTCTACAAAACACACAGAAAAATTACTTTTTAATTTATTCTTGTATTAAAGGTGAAAATGTTAAATTATAAACTGGTGAAAAATATATGAGATGGTTTAAAGATGCTAAAAGGTACATGAAGAAATAATACAGAAACACTGAGGAATCAAAAGGTCCGGCGAAGACCCAGATTACGAAGGATGGTCCTGAACTGAAACATAGTGAATTGTGAAGTGTGATGGAAAGATAGATTAAGATGAAATGAGACTATTTTCCCCAGCACAGCTGCATCGGGATAAAGGGAGATGATGATGATGAATGTTCCCTACATGTTTCATTATACATCTTGCTTGCAAAACCATTCCATGATAAATTACAACTATTTCTAGTTGAAAGAATAGAAATAAAATATTAACTATTCATCATCTGAGGAAATGAAAGAGAAACTGCATTATAGTATATGATTACGCTGCAGCATCTCTTCAAAGAGCACCACATTACGACACAATTACACCTTGGGAAGAGAGGAGATGAAATCCACTCTATTACCGGAATGAAACAAGCAACATGCGAACCATAAAAGTCATTTGCATACAAACTAATGGCAGTTGATATGAAGTTGATACAGTAAGAAGAATATTTTTAGTCACTCTTCTGGATTGGCAATTCATGTAAAGATCATCCATTAGAACGTGCATTAAGTACAGTATATCAATGGTGGTACATAGAACATTTCCAACTGGAAAGCACATATTTTTTTTTTCATTTTGGCACTTTCAGTTCATAGTATTCATATACGCACAAGTGATGTACGGTGTCCTAATATTTTTGGTAATCAAATAGAAAAGAATAGACCGGGCGAGTTGGCCGTGCGCGTAGAGACGCGCGGCTGTGAGCTTGCATCCGGGAGATAGTAGGTTCGAATCCCACTATCGGCAGCCCTGAAAATGGTTTTCCGTGGTTTCCCATTTTCACACCAGGCAAATGCTGGGGCTGTATCTTAATTAAGGCCACGGCCGCTTCCTTCCAACTCCTAGGCCTTTCCTATCCCATCGTCGCCATAAGACCTATCTGTGTCGGCGCGACGTAAAGCCCCTAGCAAAAAAAAAAAAAAAGAATAGTACGTATTATCATTTATGTATGGTGTATGTAGTGGCTCTAAATTCATCTATTTATGCCCAAGGGTGTAATGTAAAACTATTGCCCAAATCCATTTCTAACTCCGTTACACGTGGACATTGACAATGATGGCACTGAACGGCTCACGGATAAGAATGATTTCAAGCGAGGTGTACTTAACACTCTCGGTAAGTGCGGCTGTCTCATAGCTCAAGGGCTATAAACATTTATTATATGAATGTCTTACAAGGTAGCAGATAAAACAGGCATCATCAGGGATGGTAGGTAGGCCTATATGTAAACAAACGCAGGATCACCTGTCCGCCTCGATCAGTGGTAGACAAGTTATTCCGTAACTAGCATGGCTACAGTGCTTTCGCCACAAAGGTCAAATTGTTGGTATCCACTCATGCCCCCAGAACAAAATGCACATGTAATATTATGCTAGCTGGAGATGGTAAGGAAATGGAAAGAATGCGTGTTTTATTTTACTTTACAGTGATTTGAATAATAGTGTTTTATTATCAGATTATATAACATGAATGTAACATTTAAAATTATATTTAAGGAGCAAGATAGCCGAGTGGTATCGTCAATGGTTTCTCACCAAGGTAACCTTGCTTCGAATCCCAGAAAATTCATGTGGGATTCTTTAAATGAAAAGTAATATCCTTGTGATTCGGATTCCACGTAAAACTGGAGGTCACGTGGCTATGATCACGATATCAACAGTCACGTAAAACTATAAGCTTACTTCAATTATTTCTGCTTGAAAATATTTGTTGAGAAATTTCTTAAGCCAAATTCAACTCTATATTTATTATAAAGATGCTAAGTGGTTCTTTTCGTTTAATAGTTGAAGTTCCTAAACAATTTTACTTTTATTATAGATTTCACATGCATCTATCCCGAAAATATATTCAAGACTAGATGTGTAATTTATTCTACATTATTTGAAACAAAATGTAACTGCTGTGTCTTTAATAATAAGCTAATCTTGTAAACCTAAATTTCTAAATAACCAGTCCATTACTTCCATGGATGTATTAACATCAACACGTCAACGTGCCCATTTACTCATGAATTCAGGACAGGCTTTGTTTACATCATCGCTGAGAATGCCCGTGCCCCGTTTTAAAATCATTACACTGCCGCATTAGTAGTATAACAGGTGTGACTACACCCATTCATCAATCATATTTTTACGTAAAAACATAGAAAGAGCTAAGAATATTTCTCCGCTATCATCAAACTCGATGGCCCTATGTTATTTTTCAGAAGCTCAAACAAATAAGTGTAACAGCTACATCACTCTCCCGTCAGTAATTAACTTACTCTGTGATAAAAGTTGAAAGTACCAGCATTAATAAATAGTCTACTAAATAATGGATCGCCACAAATAAAGCAAATTCTATCAATATATCTATTTACAAAATAATGATTTCCACAAATGAAGTGCATTAGTGGATTCTATCGAGATAGTAGGCAGGAAACTTAATTACTCTTTTCTTTCGAGAGGTTTCGACGTTCTCACTTTCTTACAATCGTTCGTTTTCTGTTTCCTATCATTTGATTTCTTTATTCATTTACTCCTAACAGGAATCTACCATTTCAGTATACAAAAGTACAAATGAAATTACACTTATTTAAAAAACGGTACACCTACAAATAGCAAGAAAATGCCATTCTGAGCAAATTCGCAATCATACCTTCTTTGTCGAAAAGCGAGCCACTTCTAGGGCATTCTTACCGGCAAGCATCAAATCCTGTTCGGAACACAAGTGTGGACAAAGAGGGCACTGATACATATGCTTGATTGTATCCTCGGCGAAACTCCGTTTCCTAAGTGACGACTTAGACAAGCCGACTCCAGTTTGTAGGAGGGTGAGTGATCTCTACACATCCCAGTCCTCAATGTGGCCAGCTGGAAGATTTTCATTCGCCCTCATCCATTCTTCAAGGTTAGATTTCCGCAAGGAACGCCTAAATTTATCTGCTGATTTTTCTTAGGGATTTCGTGTTCGGAAGAAATTATTCCTAGATTTTAGCCTGAAATACATTATGTCATAGTTCTGGAAACGTCAGCCAGCTTCAATATTAATTCTGTGAATTTTCCTCCTAATTTGTCAATCATCATCAAGACCGAAAGAGAGATGCAGAGGCTGGGGTGACGTAAAGAGGTGGCGTAAGATAAAGGCAGAAACTTCCATCTACCATGTGAAATTAATTTACGTATAATAAGGGGAAGATTCCAGCGTTCCCCCTTGTCATATAATGGTTAGTTTGACCTGCGTTTATTTAATATAATGTAGGGTTTTCTTTTTTGTATAAACTTCAAATGGTCTCCGAAGACCGTAAAAGTAGTTAGTGGGACGTAAAACAAATAACATTATTATTAAAACTTCAAATGTAGGTTTTCTAGACAGTCTTCGGACTTAATATAATCACCCCTAATGAGGATTTTGTAAAATTCAAGGACGCACGAGTGTGTACCCTTGTTCCCCTTTGCGGTGACTAAGTTGTTCTTCCCTCGTTTCAGACTTCAAATTCGATTTTCTTAATCTCCAAGTAGTCTGGCGCATCGACTGCGTCTTCGGGCCTTATGCCCTGTTAGGAATTTTCTTTGGTCTTAACCTATAAGTGCTTGTGAATTTTCTGCCTCCGAGTACATTTTGTTCTCGGACTTTCTAATCTGTATTAGTGTTCTTTTTCTGTTTCCATGGCAGTGTAGTATGGGCTTCGGCTCCTATAAAACTTTTTGGATCTTCCGATCCTTACTTCGAATCTGTTTCCCCTACTTTATAAGGCTAGCGATGGTAATAGCTGCTTAAGCTTCTAAAAGCGGAAGGTATATCCTGCTTCAAGAATTAGAGGTGTTCGACAGTAAACATTAATGTAATTTTCTGCCCCATAAAAAGGTAATTTGTAATGTGTAAATTGTCGTAAGAACTCTAGACCCTTCTTAGTGTAAAGTTTACCTTAACTTGAGGGTTCGATTCCCCTCGTTGTAACTTTGTTTATGTATGATTTCCACACTCCCTTTGTCGGAGAACTCAATTTGTAAAGGCTAGTGCCTGTATATCCTTATAAATACCAATGATTGAAACATTTTTGAGACTAAGTCTCGTATGAAAATGTGAGTTTAGGCTCCCCCGATTGTAAATTACCTAACCTTATAAACTTCACTGAATTTATTTTCAAGGTTTCCCTCTTGTGATTGTCGTATTTTGTTGGAAAACCGAGGAAAAGAAAGAAATAAAATTTTCAGTCGATTTTTGTATCAAAACAGGAACTTTGGTTCATACTTCGTTCATTCACCCCTCACGCTACTTTCCTCTCGGAAATACCCGGAACAATAACAACAATCAACTATAAATAATTGATACTTAAATCGAACCTTAATAGTTATTTGAATATGTTTCTTCGTGATTTAGGTAGAAATGTGCATGTTCCTTTTAAAATTCATCGTTGGTAACGCATATTTTACTGAAGTGTTTATTTTGTTGTGTGTTCATTCAGTGTACGTTTAAGGTGTTGTACTTTGCCATTGTTGTAATCAGCGTCGAAGTGACGAGATTCTTGAAGTGTAGACATCCACATGAGATGATTTTTATTTGTTTCAGACTTTGTAAATTAGGAACAAAATGACAGCAAGCTTAAATTTCATTAAATACAGTATAGGTAGCGGTCAAATTTAACCGCGCTTTAACAACAGTCGATGTGATTGAACAGATTGGTCAGTTTTATTTATTTGGTTCAACTCAAACTGAGTATGTTTGAGATTTTGAGATTTCAGTTGTTTGGCTTAATTGGAAATGGAAGTTTTTCAGTGCTCCTTAAGAAATGTTATAAAATGGAAGATATTGATGTAAGCCAAATTAAGGTTTTGATAAACTGATTCATATAGAAATTTGAGTATGATCACAGATGAGAAATTGGATTAAAGTAAAGTCTTTTCTGAGATTATTTTAAAAAACTGTTGATGACTCATAATCATAGGTTATGTAATGTTTTCTCTTCGTTTCATCACATGTGATTTAAATTTTGTGCTTTTAAGATTAATATTCACTTATTTTAACCGCCTATTTTCATTTTCATTTCAGTCTGTTTCATTCAGTAGATTAGAACTACTTAGAAACACTTTGTAACCCATCAACATGTGCCGTACGATGCACTCTTGGAAAGAGAGACCTAGTTGAGTATTTTAGCGATGCGGAGATATTCAAGAACTCAACAACAGCTCAACGGGTACAATATCTATATAAAGAAAAAAACATTTACCAATTTAGTAGATATGAATTAAAGAAACTTAATATCCCTTAGCTTATTTTCTTCTCCTCTTTATTCTTCCTCTATTCCTTCTTCCTGCCTCGCTTTTCTAAATGTTTATTTTCGACTTTGCTTCTCAGTTCATTCAAGTTCTTCCCTTTCCTTTAAGGTGTTGGAATCACCAAAAGAACTAATTACGGGTACCGTAGAAATATACCAACTGAAAATTACACTGTCTGAAGAACTTATAACACTGTTTAATAAAACAGCTAACCGAATTAACTGCTTGTATACATATTATTATTATTATTATTATTATTATTATTATTATTATTATTATTATTATTATTATTATTATTATTATTATTATTATACATCGTTATGCCTGTCTAAGGAGCGCGGTTGAACACATTTATCTTATGTGTCTGCTTTCTTCTTAAATCTCTTAAATCTCTCAAATCTCTTCATGCTCTTACTAAGATTTTGCCTGCGTTCTTCTGTCCAGGTGTTAGTGGTTCTAGTGCTGCCTTTGTGTGCAAATTGTGATTTTTGATTAGTGTTCGGAATTCGCATCTGTCCCATTTAATTTCCTCGGTGATGTTGATTTCCTGGAGGTCTGTTTCACTTTCACTAAGCCAGTTATTCTTGGTTCTTAATGAAAAGGAAAGGTTCAAAATTATTTTGTTCATTCTATCCTCTCTCATTCTGAGAATATGCCGAAAGAAATTCAATCGCCTTTTTATGAAGGTGTGTGACATTTTTCGGCAATTATTATTTATTTATTTTTTACAATTTTCTTTACGTCGCACCGACACAGGTAGGTCTTATGGCGACGATAGGATAGGAAAGGCCTAGGAGTGGCAAGGAAGTGGTCGTGACCCATCAATTGTCCGATGTGAAAATTGGAAACCACGGAAAACCATCTTCAGGGCTGCCGATAGTGGGGTTCGAACTATCTTCCGGATGCAAGCTCACAGCTGCGCGACACTAACCGCATAGCGTAAAATATTGTGGGCCTGAAGGAACGAGGGGATTCACCTAGCAAACATCTTTGCACCAGATGAGATCATGCCCATCAAGTTATCAAACAAACACACTACAGACTTTGTCTTCAAAAGTGGAAAGTGTATATTTTTATATCGTCACTTCCTGTCTTAGTGTTTAGCCGAAAAATCCCTGCGCTTTGAGGTGGATTCAGAAACTCTTTCCTGCGCCCCTACTAAATGAACTAAACATCCCTACGCGTAAAGACATGCCCGTATGTACTGCATTGATGGGGTGAAAGTTCCTTTTGGGGATCAATTAAGTACGTAGGTGTTAATATAAGGAAAGGTCTTCATTGGGGTAATCACATAAATATGATTTACATAAAGGGTACAGATCTCTCCACATAGTTATGAGGGTAATTAAGGGTTGTTGTAGTAAGGACGTAAAGGAGAGGGCATATAAGTCTCTCGTAAGACCACAAATAGAGTATGGTTCCAGTGTATGGAACCCTCACCAGGATTACTTGATTCAAGAACTGGAAAAAATCCCAAGAAAAGCAGCTGGATTTGTTCTGGGTGATTTCCGACAAAAGAGTAGCGTTACAAAGTTGCACCGGGAGAGTTGGCCGTGCGGTTAGGAGGGCGCAGCTGTGAACTTGCATCCGTGAGATAGTGGGGTCGAACACCACCGTCGGCAGCCCTGAAGATGGTTTTCCGTGGTTTCCCAATTTCACACCAGGCAAATGCTGGGGCTGTACCTTAATTAAGACCACGGCCGCTTCCTTCCTATTCCTAGGCCTTTCCTGTCCCATCGTCGCCATAAGACCTATCTGTGTCGGAGCGACGTAAAGCAATTAGCAAAAATGTTGCAAAGTTTGGGCTGGGAAGACTTGGAAGAAAGGAGACGAGCTGCTCGACTAAGTGGTATGTTCCGAGCTGTCAGTGGAGAGATGGCGTGGAATGACATCAGTAGACGAATATGTTTGAGTGATATCTTTAAAAGTAGGAAAGATCACAATATGAAGATAAAGCTGGAATTCAAGAGGACAAATTGTGGCAAATTTTCTTTTATGGGAAGGGGAGTTAGGGATTGGAATAACTTACCAAGGGAGACGGTCAATAAATTTCCAATTTCTTTTAAATAATTTAAGAAAAGGTTTGGAAACAACAGATAGGGAATCTGCCACCTGGGCGACTGCCCTAAATGCAGATCGGCGGGCTACGACGCTCAGTTTCGGCTCTCGAGCCAGCCAGCTCCCTGGTTGATCCTGCCAGTAGTCATATGCTTGTCTCAAAGATTAAGCCATGCATGTCTCAGTGCAAGCCAAATTAAGGTGAAACCGCGAATGGCTCATTAAATCAGTTATGGCTCCTTAGATCGTACCACTTTACTTGGATAACTGTGGTAATTCTAGAGCTAATACATGCAAACAGAGTCCCGACCAGAAGTGGAAGGCACGCTTTTATTAGATCAAAATTAACCGGTCGGCTCGTCCAGTCCGTTTGCCTTGGTGACTCTGAATAACTTTGGGCTGATCGCACGGTCCTCGTACCGGCGACGCATCTTTCAAATGTCTGCCTTATCAGCGCAAATGATTCAGTAGTGAGCGATTGTGAACACTGATATAGGGAGAATAACAAAAGGGACGTGTAACAGGATAAACACAATGACGGATCAGTGTGGTAAAATGAGTACTGGCAATAGAAAGAGGAGACAAGAACAAACATGAAGACGTAAAAGGACAAGGAAAAGAAATGTATGCATCCTGAATGTATAGACGATGTCTTACCAAAACAAACATTAATAACAAACAATGTTCAACTACAGCATTGAACACGTGTACAAAAATCATTTTAACCCTACTATATAAAATTATCTGATGAAATCTGATGGATGATTACATGAACAAGCCTGTATCAAGATAGTGCCGCGTAAACAACCACAGCGGTTTGAAGAAATAATTTCACGTGACAAGTGAACGATATTCTCCTCCAACGTGAAAGAAGGCCACACTATAAATCTTGTGAAGTGAGATCTCTTTCTTGGAGAAGCCAATGCCATGCATGACGGCGTCGCTGTTGTAAACAAAAGCCAATCTGCATACGATCGATCGTTTCTAAGGATTGCTATTGAATAAGGAAGTGGAGCATGAAATGCAAAGCTCTGCATCAGATGGGTTATCGAAAAGGAGATGATGAAGAAAGAAACTATAAAAGGATATTGATATATCACTTGTTGGCGGGTTGAACCTCCATAAAGACGGTATTTCAAACGCGGATCTCAACGGGGCCGCCTACGATGAAATCCAGACAAAAGTAACGGAGAAAATATATTAGCATTTATTTCATTCCCAGCTCCTTATCTAGTTTAGTACGATATCTCCTTGTTATTCCCGATAAACTTCCGAAATGCTCTCAAGGATCATATATACATAGAAAGAGTACTTCAAAGAATATGAGATGTAAGTTTTATTATAGCCTGATGGTGTGTTGCTAGCCAGGCCCGCTGTCTAGGGGTGGCGAGCCAGCCATTACCCATAGGACCCACGTTCAGACGACCAGCGCTTCTATCGTCTGAGTCGGTGAGCACGGCTTGTAATTACATATTATTATTATTATTATTATTATTATTATTATTATTATTATTATTATTATTATTATTATTATTATTATTATTATTATTATTATTCCGGGGTTTCCGTGGAACGCAGAGGTGAAAGAAGGTGCCGGCGTGAATGGGTCTAACTACAATGTCAAGAATTGAATTAAAACTTTAACAAAGGTTATATTTTTCATTATTAAAAACAAACTTAACAAATTTCCACAAGGGAAAAATAACAATCAGGTACAATCCCAAACTAGAAACCAGTAGGAAAATCCAAGATTCAGAACCTTAACACTTTGGGCTTTAATCCCCTAGCTTTACAATATTACAAATGGAAGAAAAATTATTTGGTTAAGAGCAGAAATCCCCTAATTCATGGAGCACTTGCTCCCAAAATCGATTATCCAGCCTTCCAGAGGCACTCTTTACAATTACAAAATTTTGGAAAAGAACTAACCTGCTCTCAGTTTCTCAAGCCTACTCAAGGCAACATCAACTCACAATCTCTGGCCTTTCAAGGCACAATTTACAATTTGAAACAGGAGTATCTCGTACCCAACCCATAGGGCCTTTGCGGAAAAGAATAGGTGAAGTAACTGGTCCTAAACACAAAATGAATGGAGGCGTATACTTGCACTCCTAGATATGAACACCAAAAACTCTAAGGGGCTCTAGGCCGAAGAACCAGGGGCTATTCCCAAACTACTGAGGTGACTCGTATAGAAATTACATTAACCAATTACAGTAGGAAAACAGTTAGAAAACGTAGTCACCTCAAACCAAGATGTAGGGGAGCTCGAGAGGGTACCTCACTCTCTATCCCCGGTCTACAGTTAAAGATTTTATGAAGTTTTTACATTAGCCGGAAGAAAGTTACATTTTAGAAACGTTGTTACATACTAAAGAGTCGGACCTTTCCCTCGGGTTAAACTGCGGAGGTAGCAAGAAAGAAATAAGTTATGTGGCCATTATCTTGTAGATGTTCTAGCTGCCGACAAAAGAGGCCGCCCGCCTCCTGCTTACCGTACACACTAAGATTGACGACGATCAATTAGCCAAGAAACGTGAAAAGCCGCAGTTTATAAACCCTCAGGGAAGGTACGAGATCAAAACGAAACCAGCCACACCCTCTCATTTTAATTGGTCAATTTGAAAGTTACACCCAGAGTCGAACAAGAAACCTGTGATCGGTTGAAAATTAATTACAGAAATTTGGGATTGGCTAGATTCAAAACTGGTGGAAATAAAAAGGAAATATTGCCAACCCAAAAATAAATGAACATCATTCATTTACAAAACCTAGAAATACAAAACTTCTTTAAATTATAACTTCTTACACCTCGCACCAGGGTGCGTGATCTTAGTTTTTAGTAGTGCCATCTGTGGAGGAATATCTAAACTTCTTGATGAATGGCAAACAAAACAAGGAGAAATTCACTCAGTTTAGGCAACTGTACAATAACAAAACTACATCATATTTCTGTGGTGACATCTTCTGAGTAGAGTTCTAAGTTGGTGTAGTTTCAGTTTCACTGTTTTGCCAATAGAGGAGTTCGTTTAGGCGCTGATTTTAAATGCGCGGCGTTGGGGTGTACCTCCCAGTACAATGATTATTATTATTATTATTATTATTATTATTATTATTATTATTATTATTATTATTATTGTTACCGAGTTTTTGTGGTAGTTAAGCATGAAAGAAGGTGCTGGGTGGTGAATAGGTCTCAAGCTACTAAAGAGAAATTAAATTTTAAAATTTAACAAGGTTATATTTTCTTTTCAAAATTAGGTAACAACAAATAGAACAGGTACTTAGTAGCCGAAATACAACTTGAAATGTACAATTACAGGGATTAAAGAATTTGGGCTTCGAGCCCTGAAAACACAATTCTTGAGCAACTAGCTCAACTTTACGATATACCAATTTTAACAAAAGGGGCAGAAGACCCCACTCAAACCCTGGAGCCTTTGCTCCAAATTACACAGCAAAGCCTCCTCGAGGCATACAACTCTCAGTTTTAGAAAAGAGCCACTCGCTCTTAAAGTTAAGCCTCTCCCAGGCCACACCAAACTCAACTTTCAAGTTGTCCTCAAAGGACATATACACAGGGGTAAAATACCCAACCTACTGAGGTCTATTAGGTGAGAAAAGATTAATACATGACCTCTAAAATACAACTTGAGAGGAGGCGAACTTGCACTCCTAATACACTTTGCTTTTAAAACCTAATCTGGCTCTGGGCCACAAACGCAAGGGCTAATCCCATACTACAGAGGTGACTTAGAGAAGAACACTTTACATTACATAAACGAAGAAAAGTTTGAGAAAATAAGTTCACCTCAAAACAAATGTGAGTGGGAGCTCGAGAGGGTTAGCACTCTCTATCCCAATATGTAACTTTACAAGAAAAAGAAGAAAAGAGTAGTTACATTTTAGGAAAAGGTTACATGATGGAAAACGCTTCGAACCCGCCGCGAGAGTTAAACTGCCGACCTAGCAAGAAAAGAAGATATTAATAGGCCATTACCTGGTAGTAGATCGCTGCCGAGGAAAGAGGCGCTTCCCGCCTCCTGCTATGTACTTAATACACTGAAAGATGGAACAGAAGTGGCCCGGAGACCCCAAAATCAGCAGTTTATATCCTCTCGCGGAAGATTCTAGGCGTTAGGGGAAATAAAACACCCTCCCACAAAATCTTTATTGGTTCGGGAAAAGAAACCCCTACATAGAGGAAAAAGAAACACATTATTGGTGGGAAATTAATTAAAGAAATTCGGGATTGGCTAGATCCAAACTAAGGGGAAAAAGAGGGGCATACAGCCAACTTAAACAATAACAGAAAGAAATTTAACAAGAAACAAACTTTTGAAATAAAAATTTCTCCAACAAAATAGTTCTTTGATTTCGCACTAGGTTGCACTATTGTAATTCTTCAGTAGTGTCCTCTAGAAGAGAAAGTTCCCACTTCTTACTTCAAGCGAAACAAAAACACATCAAAAGTGACACAGTTCAAAAACTCAAAATTTTCCACGTGGTGACATCTTCTGAGAAAGTAGAGAATTAATAGAATAGATAAAGTTCAACCTTCCTCCAGAAGAGGTGTTTCAACTGGCGCAACGTTTAAATAAACAGAGTAGAGGTGTACCGCCCGGTACAGACCTCCCCCCCCCCCAAAAGTTCCTCCAAGGGGTAACACAGAAGAACATAAGCTTTGTTTCCAAAATAAGGTCCAAGTTTTGATGTTGATATTAAGATTAATTGCGGAAGCATTTATAAGATTTTAGTAATTTGGTTGGTTACAATTTCAAAATTTTGTTGTTGCCGGTGCAGTAAAGTTTTTATGTTTGTAGAATTTGTATTTCTGAAAATAAACTTTTAATACTTAAAGGTGAAGAAAAATTTTGCAATGTCCACCAAATATTGTTGTTAAATTCCCAAATGTAATTATTGCTTATGGTGACTGTCCATGTAGTTGATGTAGATTGAGTCGGATGGCCAGACCGGCCGTTGCAGCTTGCGTCCAACGGAGGCCGCTCGGACCCCTCAAGTACCCTGAGATACCGCTCGCCCGCACTATGAGGGGAGCAGAGGTGTTGAAGTACGCCGCGCCCGCGGTGAACAGATACAGGCTGCGGGCATGTAGCAGGTCGTGCGCCGCACATCAGCCTTGGCCGGGAGGTGAGCTCCGGCTCGCCGTGCACATGTCGTCCTCGCTGGAGAGGAGGGGGCCCATCCCCCTCCCCAGTCGCTGCACGGCGCTGCGCGGCTGCGGGGGCGCTGAAACATTAAAGCTAGGCGGCAGAATTGTGTTGGACAATTATTTTCTTTGAGGGTACAGGCTTGTAGAGAGAGTGAGGGGCCAGCGGCGTGCAGATATTCATGGTATTCATTAAGCCACTGTGTAGAGTGGAGCAGGAGACGGGAGCGTGGTAATGGCCGTGGCAAGAACAGGATGGCAGTTTAACGGGTCGGGGCAGGTTTTACATAAGGCTTACATCTAAAACCAAAATATTACAGAAGGGGCAGAATGCCTTAAAAGTGAAACTCAAAAAAAATATAACCTTCATATCCTTTCAAAATAATATGGAGCAAGTTAACACAGAAATTACACCGGTTTCACCTGGGACAGGTGAACTCTAAATATCCTCTCGGTGGCTGGATTACTTAGCAATAAGGTAACCGGCGTAAGAAAATCGAGAATGATACAAGGCCCATGAAATCTGGGGGCAAGCTTGCCCGCGGGAACAAAATTTTTGACCATAACCTGGTCACCTACCTTCAAAGTGGTGGGTCTCCGTCCACGATCATACCTTTCCCTAACCTTTTCATGAGACACTTTAAGATTAGCTTTAGCCTTCTTCCAAAGATCTTTAATGTTGTCCGGATCTATTGTCTCGGGCAGAATGTCATTCAGAGACCAGAGGTTAGAGAGCGGCGTGTTGGGAACGAACTTAAACATCAAAGAAGCTGGAGTAAATTTGTGAGATTCATGAACCGCCGAATTCAAAGCAAAAGCTAACCAATGCAGGGACGTGTCCCACCTAGAATGATCTTCATGATGATAGGCAATAAGTGCGGACCTGAGATTGCGGTTAACCCGTTCAGCCAGAGATGGTTGAGGGTAATAAGCAGATGTAGTTACATGAGAGATGGACAAGTCAAAACAGAATTTACGAAACAGATTTGATGTAAAAGCTTTAGCATTATCAGATACAATGTATTGGCACGGACCAAAAGAAGCAAAAATAGAATTTAGGCAAGTAATGGTGGACTGAGCGGTAGCCAGCTTAGTCGGAAATAACCAGGAAAATCTTGTAAAACCATCTACACACACAAAGATGAACTTGTTGGCATTACCCTTTGACTGGGGGAAGGGTCCCACATAATCGATATACAGGCGTTCCATGGGGCGCGACGCTTGATGAGAAGACAAAAGGCCTACTTTAGTGGACATGGTGGGTTTACTGATCAAACAAGATTTACAAGCTTTTACAAGTTCTCGAATTTCACCGTCCATACCTTTCCATATGAACATTTCACGAATCTTTTCACGAGTTTTAAAGATTCCAAGATGCCCCCCCAATGGGGTCTCATGATAGTATTTGAAGATCATAGGTACAAGAACCGCTGGAACAACAACTTTCATCAACTTATCATGCCTCGAAGGGCAACATAGAACACCATTCCTCAGAACATAAGGGACAACATGTTCCCCAGAAGAAAGGGTTTCCATTATAGGAGCCAGCGTCGGATCTTCACGTTGGTATTTCTCAATATCCCTAAAAAGCATGGGAGCACCTGTTAAGATGGCATTAACACCAGATAGTATGGACTCGGAAGGTGATGAACTATCGACCGGTTCGTGGGTCTCGACGTCGTTATGAAACATACGGCTGAGTCCATCAGCAACAACATTTTCGGTACCTCTGATATGTCGTACATCAAATTGGAAGGCAGAAATACGGATGGCCCAACGGGCTATACGACCAGTACGACGCGGCCTACCTAAGACCCAGCTTAAGGCTTGATTATCTGTCTCCAGGTCGAATTTGACATGTTCCAGATAGAGACGGAACTTTTCTAAGGCGAATAAGACTGCCAACCCTTCGAGCTCATAGATGGAATACTTGGCTTCTTGAACCGATAGAGTCCTAGATGCATAGGCGATGGGACGCCTCCCTAGTTCAGTCTCTTGAAGAAGGACTGCAGCTACAGCTGACGACGACGCGTCCGTTTGGACGATGAATTTCTTCGAGAAATCAGGCATAGCAAGTACAGGGGCATTACAGAGAGCTAATTTAAGATCTTCGAAAGCGGCTTGTTGAGAAGGTCCCCACTCGAATTTGATGCCTTTCCTACGAAGAAGGTTTAAGGGCGCCGCTCTATTAGCGAAGTTAGGAATAAACTTCCTGAAGAAATTCACCATACCAATGAATCTAGCGATACCTTTGATGTCCTTAGGAGGTTTAAAATCACGGATGGCCTGTGTTCTAGAATGATCGACTGCTACACCATCAGGTGACACAATATGCCCTAGGAATGACATAGAGGGCTTAGCAAAGGCAACCTTGGACAACTTAACAGTTAACCCAGCCTTACGAAGGCGATTGAGAACTTCTCGCAAATGATCTAGATGTTCTTCAAAGGTTTCGGAAAATACGACGACATCATCCAAGTAGTGATATAAGTACTCAAATTTGATGTCGGAAAAGACCCTATCTAGTAGCCTAGTGAGCACAGCTGCCCCCGTGGGGAGCCCGAAAGGCACGCGGTTGTATTCATATAAATTCCAGTCCGTGGCAAACGCTGTAAGATGTTTAGACTCTTCGGCAAGGGGAATTTGATTATAGGCCTGATTCAAGTCCAAGATGGTGAAGAACTTGGCCTTACGAAACCATGAAAAGCAAGAATGAAGGTCGGGAAGGGGCACAGATTGCAACACCACCTTCCGATTGAGAGCCCTGTAATCAATGACAGGCCTGAAGCCTCCTTGGGGTTTCGGGACTAGAAAAATAGGCGAAGAATACGCTGACTTAGAGGGCCTAATAATACCATCCTTCAACATCTGATCGATGATTTCTTTCAGAGCCTTCATTTTAGGTGGAGATAGCCTATACGGTGGAAAACGGACAGGAATTGAATCCGTGACCTCAATTTTGTATTCAATAAGGTCAGTAACACCAAGAGTATCAGAGAACACCTCGGGAAACGACTGACAGAGTTTCCGAATACTATCAGCCTGCTCCTCAGGTAGATGTCTAAGGTCTAACAACATCTCATCCTGGGTAGGCGAAATAGATGAACATGATACAGAATTACACTTTAACAAGGGAATTCTACAATTGGACGCAAATTTGAATATGCACTACCTACTCTGGAGATCGAGCACAAGACCAGTGTGAGAAATGAAGTCCGCTCCCAATATGATGGGGCAAGACAAACGCTTGGCCACAAACAATTTGATCTTCCATGTAAACTTAAAAACCCGAATTTTGACATGTATGGAACCTAGAATTTCTAATGGAGATGAATTAGCCGAAACATATTGAACAGGAGAAGAGACATAGTCAGGGAGTTTACAAACAGATTTCAATTTAGAATACCAATCAGCCGAAATAATGGAACAAACACTGCCTGAATCTAAGAGAGCTGTTATAGGCTCGTTATTTAACTCAATCTTAAGAAAAGGAACAGGTGCGGGGGTATCCGCCGCAATCCTAAGACACTCTTTAGGGCATTCAAAAGATGAATTTGAAGGCTGGTCGTTCTCTGCATTTACAACCTGTTTACTAGGGGCTAAGTCTCGGGAAGATGGATTAGTCGGCTCAGCCGACGCCACTAGTCACTTTTTATTATTGGAATAGCTGGAATTTGCACCAGAAGTTGAGCAGGAGGGGGTGCTATTTGAGTTTGGGCAATTCTTGGCGATATGTGAGAAGGCCCCACACTTAAAACAGCCTTGTGATGACCCTACTCCATTCCTTGTCCCACTTGACTTGATCAGAGGACACTTATTCCGCAGATGGTCAGGCGACCCACAAGCATAACATTTACGGGGATTGACTGGTCGGCGAGGTGGAGGCCGAGTGTTACTAAAGGAAGGCGGGGGTTCTTTCGCCACACGCAAGGAATCGGCATACCTAACTCCTTCCGCAGAGACGGCTAATGCTTCCAGTTCAGAGAAGGTTTGCGGGCACGCCGCGAAACACAAATATGACCTGTAGGGTGGTGAAATCCCTTCAACAATAGCTTGCACGATCTGATCCTCAGGGAAGTGGAGAGCAAACACCCTAGTATAAAACTTAATATCTTGGATGAAGTCTGCCAGGTTTTCATCCAAGCGCTGTACCCGATAATAGTATTTCTGAATAAGGGAGGACCTGGCCCTAGCCGGGATGAAGTTAGCTAGCAAATGGGCGTGGAAATCCTCAATAGAAGATTGCTCGGCAATGGCTCTAACTATTTTGTCAGATAGAACACCAATAGCATAGGGATAGATAATTTGCAAAATTTGACATGGGGAAAAAGAAAACACAAGGGCATGATCCTGAAATTCCACTAGAAATCTTAAAAATGAAATTACGTCACTGGTGGTGTTGACGGAAAACTTAGAGATACCTCTAAGCAACATTGCCAATGGATGAGGCAAGCTGCTGAACCCAGGTGTCATAGTCGTTAAAGGTTTCAAGGGCAAGGAAGTTAATTCAGAGCGGATGTGACTCAATGACGCACGGCGTTCAGATTCGTTGTTCGATGGGGCAGAGATAGTTTGAGCAGCAACGGTTATCCTATTGACTTCTCCCTGAGGAGGCTCTTCCTCGTTACCTACATTCACCGTGGCGGGTTGATCAGTTTTGGGAGGAGCTTCGCCGGTTAGCAATTGAGTGACCTTATTAGACAATTCAGAAATAGTTTCAAGGAGCGTATTAGCTTGCTTCCTCTGAACGTCATTCACCTTTAGAGACAATAGATCATTAACTCTATTTGCAAAGTGATACAGCCTGCCTTGCACACGCTTAATTTGATTAGGAGATGGATCGTTTTCATCAAAAAAGCTGACTACCGATGCTAGCCCAGTAATATTCTCGACAATCGTGGAAAGAGAGTCGTCAATTTCTTTCTCTCCCAAATTGGGGATGGAAATGGGCAAATCAAGGGACTCTCTAAGCTTGTTAGTGTCTATTGCAACCGTGCCTCCAGATTGAACGTTTCTGATAGTTAACTCATATATCAACTCCTCTTTGCGCAAGTAGTTAAGGAGGAGAACATCGCGAGGGCCGGGCATGATGACAGAACAATTTTGAAAAACTCAAAAAATTCCAGCAACTGAGAAAATTGTTAGAGTTCGAATCAAAGCAATGTTTAGCCGTCAAAAGGGGCTAAATTGAGACCCATTCAACCACGCTCTGCTACCACTTGTTACCGAGTTTTTGTGGTAGTTAAGCATGAAAGAAGGTGCTGGGTGGTGAATAGGTCTCAAGCTACTAAAGAGAAATTAAATTTTAAAATTTAACAAGGTTATATTTTCTTTTCAAAATTAGGTAACAACAAATAGAACAGGTACTTAGTAGCCGAAATACAACTTGAAATGTACAATTACAGGGATTAAAGAATTTGGGCTTCGAGCCCTGAAAACACAATTCTTGAGCAACTAGCTCAACTTTACGATATACCAATTTTAACAAAAGGGGCAGAAGACCCCACTCAAACCCTGGAGCCTTTGCTCCAAATTACACAGCAAAGCCTCCTCGAGGCATACAACTCTCAGTTTTAGAAAAGAGCCACTCGCTCTTAAAGTTAAGCCTCTCCCAGGCCACACCAAACTCAACTTTCAAGTTGTCCTCAAAGGACATATACACAGGGGTAAAATACCCAACCTACTGAGGTCTATTAGGTGAGAAAAGATTAATACATGACCTCTAAAATACAACTTGAGAGGAGGCGAACTTGCACTCCTAATACACTTTGCTTTTAAAACCTAATCTGGCTCTGGGCCACAAACGCAAGGGCTAATCCCATACTACAGAGGTGACTTAGAGAAGAACACTTTACATTACATAAACGAAGAAAAGTTTGAGAAAATAAGTTCACCTCAAAACAAATGTGAGTGGGAGCTCGAGAGGGTTAGCACTCTCTATCCCAATATGTAACTTTACAAGAAAAAGAAGAAAAGAGTAGTTACATTTTAGGAAAAGGTTACATGATGGAAAACGCTTCGAACCCGCCGCGAGAGTTAAACTGCCGACCTAGCAAGAAAAGAAGATATTAATAGGCCATTACCTGGTAGTAGATCGCTGCCGAGGAAAGAGGCGCTTCCCGCCTCCTGCTATGTACTTAATACACTGAAAGATGGAACAGAAGTGGCCCGGAGACCCCAAAATCAGCAGTTTATATCCTCTCGCGGAAGATTCTAGGCGTTAGGGGAAATAAAACACCCTCCCACAAAATCTTTATTGGTTCGGGAAAAGAAACCCCTACATAGAGGAAAAAGAAACACATTATTGGTGGAAAATTAATTAAAGAAATTCGGGATTGGCTAGATCCAAACTAAGGGGAAAAAGAGGGGTATACAGCCAACTTAAACAATAACAGAAAGAAATTTAACAAGAAACAAACTTTTGAAATAAAAATTTCTCCAACAAAATAGTTCTTTGATTTCGCACTAGGTTGCACTATTGTAATTCTTCAGTAGTGTCCTCTAGAAGAGAAAGTTCCCACTTCTTACTTCAAGCGAAACAAAAACACATCAAAAGTGACACAGTTCAAAAACTCAAAATTTTCCACGTGGTGACATCTTCTGAGAAAGTAGAGAATTAATAGAATAGATAAAGTTCAACCTTCCTCCAGAAGAGGTGTTTCAACTGGCGCAACTTTTAAATAAACAGAGTAGAGGTGTACCGCCCGGTACAATTATTATTATTATTATTATTATTATTATTATTATTATTATTATTATTATTATTATTATTATTATTATTATTATTATACGTGAAACAGTTGCAAGTTGTGGTTTTATCTTTTGCTTGCGTATATTTTTCATAAAGGCTGGGAATATGATTTATTGCTGTTCATTCAGTCTAAGGATCTTAACATCAAGATCAGCAGGCCCTAAGTTTCTGGTAATATGGTGTCGTTAGTATCCAATGACAATGCCGCTAAGTCCCAAAGATGACAATTATAATATCTTCATCTTCTTATGTTTTATACGTTCTAAAAGTATATTAAGTAGTCTCCAGTCCACTCATTCCTACATAACGTATTTTGATAAACAGTTGTCTCTGGAACTCCTCCGTGTTTCACCGAGAACTTCTCTGACATTGCCATACCGGGTCGCTCTTCTTTGCCACACCACTTGAATCCTTGCATGAGCTGATCGCAATATTGATAAAGTTTTCAGCTTCTTTGAAGCAATCCGAATACACTGTTGAGAAATTTTCCTAACGGAGACTTTAGCCAGAGCATCACAAAGACTGACGAATATTCTATAGACTGCAACTCACTACCAAAGATTGATCTATCGGACGTTTGTTACATCGTACATTTGTTCTGGGCTACACAAAACTGTTACCGAACAAAAGAAGTGATGCCGGTGATACTTTCTTCAAGGAGAAATACGAGTTAATCATTCCTTCTGAGCACCATTCATCACAGGAGGAAGAAGAAAAAGTATTTTATTTCGAAAAATTAGTTATCGGCTAAAGAAGGGGAAGGGCTATCAAGACGTAACAATGAGCCTCGCGTGGCTTCGCAAAATCTAAAGACATGGATATCCAGATTAAGAATATGAGGCACATTAGAAGCAATGGCAGATTCAGATAAAAGCCCCTTGGTGGACATTCGTGACCCCAAGTTAAGAGCCTTTCAGGAATGAATGAAAGATATTATTCCTCAAAACAACGGGAAAATAATGACCAATGTTCTTTAAGAATCTATCTCCATAACAAGAAGTGGTAATGTACAGTTGACAATCTTATAGTGTCTTCTTGTTGCTAATTCCGTGATTATGTGTGAAGAGTGAATGGCGAATCTCAGTGACAATCTTATAGTGTCTTCTTGTTACTAATTCCGTGATTATGTGTGAAGAGTGAATGGCGAATCTCAGTTCAATGTGCGACGAATACATCTGTAAAAAGTCTCTTTAAATCATGTATCTTCTGTCTGGTAAAATTCACTTGCAATATTTCAAGAGTGTCTTTGAGTTTAGGGAAGACCTAGTTTTGGTAAGTAGTAAGCTACCAGTGACCTGATCTTGATTATCGATGAATAATTAAATTCAATTATGTCAATTATGGGACGTGTCTGTTAATATTTTGCCGTTCGTTTTTATGCTAGGATTGTTTCGATCAGATTAGATAATGGAGTAGAGAAATGTTCCTCTGGAATCGCTTGCCAATTAATAGATTTGGGGTAATAAATATTTCAATGTTGCGACTAGAGAAGACTGTTCAGGCGTGTGGTTTATTAATTGGTTCGGTTGACAGGTTATAGATATCGCCGTTAGAAGGCCATTCAAGTATGTGGCTGTGTGATATGTTGACAGGCCTTGGCAGTAGTCGTGAGTGTTCATTTACCGCTGTATTGCTAAAATCGCAGTGTCGTTGCATGGACCTGGATATGTGAGATCGGGATCTCTAAAGTAGGAGAAATAGGATCTCCGTGATAGTTTCCTAAGTTGTATGAGGAGTGTGTGATGTCTGCTCACGTTATATTTTTCGCCTTCGAAGAGATTATTTCCCTACCCAAGGAGAGTGCTATATTCATTGAGAGGCCTATTTGCCCACGTCCCTATTCCATCTTCCGTCTTGTAATTTGCTTAAATATTCCACAAATATTCGTAATTGTATAGAACGAGTATAATACGTGAACATTAAATACTAATCGCAAGGATAATAGCATAGTCATCTATACTAATATATAAAGAGAGACTTCGCCTGCTGCCATTTCTTGATGGATACATTACTTTTGTATCCATCTCTTGGCACAGGCCAGAGTAAAGTGTAGCTTCCACCGAAGTCCCAGTCTCATCCATGGCTGTGACAATATGGAAGCTGCTGGGGTATGGGTGGTGCTGAGTAATGACATTCAGAGCACGACTAGTGCATCTGAGTGTTATGAAAGGTGTTGCTCATAGGGTCAGTCGTGCTGCAATAGAACTTTCTGACCCAGTGAGGAAAGCAATGGCAAACTATCTCACTCCTCGTCTTGCCTAGTACGCCTTATTTTGGTGCTGCCATTGGTTTTTGTGGTTTCCTTATAACCGCATAACCTTTGGTGGTGCTATTTGAGGATCCAACCAGCCTCTGGGCTGATGACCTAATAGACAGACAGACAAAGAGAGACTGTGAGTTTGCGTCTATGCAACGGGTAATCTCAGAAACTACTGGTCGATTTTGAAATTTATCTCACCATTTGAAAGATATTATCATTCTGCGTAACATAGGCTACGTGTCATATCGGAATATCAGAGGTTTCCCTCAAGAACCGTGATTTAATTTAAAAATGGTAGCAATAAAAATCTCAAAGTTCGTATGTTTGCCTGTCTGTGTTTTTTCGCGTAAAGACTATTTAACTGATGTTGTGTGTATGTTGGGTATTCAGCCCGAAGGCTGGTCTGACCCTCAACAGCTCCACCGAAGGCTATCATAAACAGCCTAGGCGACACTGAAGAGGCATACTAGGGAAATGACTAGTGATGTAGTTTCCCGTTGCTTTCCCCTTAACTGATGGAGCTGAAATTTGGCAAGCTTATAGCTGATACCTTTGGTTAACACACATTCTACGTACTTATACGGTATCTTTAAAGTGGGCTATGTAACGATTTAATACGCTGCAGAAAAGGTTAGTCCAACTAAACAATGAAGCGCACCATCAATTCGATTTCCAGAAAAACCTTTGTATGAACTTTTTTCGTATCTCTAATAGTTTTTGAGAAAAAAAGTTTTGCTGCGTTTTGGCGCATGCTTTATCCTTGGTATCTTTGTCTTGGTTTATTTCACGTAAAAATCTAATTGACGGGCCGTGCTCAAATTCGTCAGCCATATAACTGTAAATTTTCGTTAACATACAGGGTACTTACTATTACAGTGTATCAAACGGGGGCAGGGAAATAAAATTTGAAGCAAGTCATAGAAAAATGTACATCTGGGTGCCTTAAAAGTGAATAAACTGCCTAAACGATTAGTCCTGTTAAATTATGGCGTCAGGAAGTATACTTAAAATTCTGTTTGCTAGAAAAAAGTTCCCAAGCATCCCCTTCATACTTCTAATAGAATTCCAGAAATAGATCTTTTTCTATGTTTTACTACCACACTGTCTCTTAACAGGGCCATGTAGTGGAAAGGAAATATGAAGCTAGTCAGAGGAAAACGTAGGTCAGGACATTAAAAGTGAATAAACTGCCTGAACGATTAGTCCTATTAAATATTGAAGCAGAGCAGGTTCGTTTAGCCAGAAGGAAGTTTATATGAATTTTTCTTAATTTTAATTAGTTCCGAGAAAAGGATGTTTCCGTGTTTTGACGCATACTTTTGAGGATTCGAAGTATTGTCCTTACATTTAACGAATAAAATAAGCCATAAAATGGCGGAAGCTGTATCAGTTAATTTCAGAACTGTTATACACATTTGTGTGTGATTCACGGAGCCCATTCGCCCTCGCCCCTTTTCTTTACTTTTCGCAGCAACCAAGTACAAAACATATACAGTACAACTTACTCCACTTCAATTTGAGGACAGTACACCACTGCCACTATCTTATGTTGAATGTCTGTGATTTGCAAGGAACATGAATAGATTAAACAAATGAAACTAAATGAGAAACAAACGACCTATATTATACTGCATAGGCTGGCTGAAGGGGCTCATACAGAGCTCTTAGCTGAGGAAAGTTGCAAAACGTCCGCCATGTTTCCCGGTGGCACTCGTCAGCAATTAGTTGTCAAGAAAGATGCCTAAGAGATTGATAGAGGGGACACAAGTAGATTAACATTATGAAGGCAATGACTTGAAAAAATAGCATTACGTTGCTACGCCACCTTCTTTTCTTCCGCCCCCCCCCCCGAGGAAACAACCCCCTGTGAGTGGGGGCGGTAGTATAACACCCACGGTATCCCCTGCCTGTCGTAAGAGGCGTCTAAAAGGGGCCCAAGGGGCTCTGAACTTTGTAGCGTGGGTTGGCGACCACGGAGCTCTTAGCTGAGTCCTGACATTGCTTCCACTTACTTGTGCAAGGCTCCTCACTTTCATCTATCCTATACGACCTCTCTTGGTCAACTCTTGTTCTTTTCCGACCCCGACGCTATTAGGTTTGCGAGGGCTAGGGAGTCATTCATTGTCACGCCCTTCGTGGCCCTTGTCTTCCTTTGGCCGATTTCTTCATTTTTCGAAGTGTCGGACCCCTTCCATATTTTCCCTCTGATTAGTGTTATATAGAGGATGGTTGCCTAGTTGTACTTCCTCTTAAAACAATAATCACCACCACCACCCACACCCGAGGAAACATGGCCTTCTTCAAATATGACAGGTCATCCGCCAGTCTATGTACAGTAGTATAATATAGGTCATTGTCGCCAGAAACACACTCGGGCAGTTATCACGGCACGGAGGTTCACTGCAAGATACTGCACGTTCTACCTCGCTGAGTATTGTTTTAACAAACAATTTAGAGAACCGTCTTACACGATATCTACACGCAGAACAATTATCCCATCTAAAGTATGGTATGTTTCTAAGACATCGCTAAAAATTTTCATAACAACTTGGAGAATGTTAACAATCAGGAAGGCTGCGACTAAGCGAGGTAGAACTATTTCTGTTATGTACAAATACACTCCATATATTCCAACAATAAGACATGAATATTAATCATTAATTTGTACTTACGCAGGTACGTATTAAAAACCGATTCCTTATGTTAATATTGCTGTCTTGTTGATTTTATACCCATTGGCAGATCAGTTAAGACTTTCGGAAAACTACAAAGACAGTCTTTGAGGCTGTAAAAAAAGGCAGTTGAAAAGTGTTTTCCATTATAATGGAAACTTCCCAACTCGACTGTAACTGGCAGTAGGTGTTACCGGTGTCTGTGTGGATCACGGAGGTGAAAGAAGGTGCGAGCATGAATGAGGCGATATAAGACAATCAGAAGATTAATTTAAAACTTTAAAATTAGAGCCTTATTTCTTTCTCTGCTAATTTTTGGTTTCTTTTCAGATGTTAAATTTCAATAAACAATTTGCTAAGCCTAAACAAGATTTCATGTACAATAATGAGATAGAAGTAATATAATAAGTGACAAGAGCACCTTTGCGCCAGGGAAATTATCTAGGAGACTATTCTCCAAACATAACACCATTCCAGCCTTCCAAAGGCACCATTCAACATTTACATTAACACCTTTACCTTAATAGAAAGAGCATCTATGCTCTATAAAATGTACACTTGGGAACCTATTTCCAGAAACGTCCAGGCCTATCAAAGGCACAACCTACATTTTACAAATTCCAACAGTATTCACTGTCTTAAATTCCAACAGTCTAACATCTTTACATAAAACGAATGAAGAAAGCTTAACAGGGGTATCGAGTAGCCATTCTACCAGGCCTTTGTGAAAAACAACAGGTTAAAGTTACTGGCCCAAAAAGCAAAATGGTGAGGAGGCGGACACTTGAGCTCCTTTAAAACTGAAATGAAAAGCTAAAACACTATTTGGGCTTATGGCCCGAAGTTACAGAGGCTAAGCCTATACTACTGAGGTGACTAGATTGAGAAAATATTTAAGTTACAAAGATTACAAACTGGAAAAGGTTACAATATCATTCATCTCAAAATTAAGATGATAGACAACACGAGAGGGTCGTCCACCCTCTATTCCTTGATTTCAGTTAAGTTCCTTTGGCTTGTTTGAAATTTACATTTGAATTTTGGAATTTACATTTTAGAAAACTAAAGTTACATTGTTACACATTGTTAACCTTCCCCTCGAGCTAGCTTTCAAAGACTATCACTTAATTCAACCAGGACTGCCATTACCTTAAGCTGATGGACTTCTCGATGATGGAAGAGGCACCGCCGCCTCCGTTAAAAACACACACTCTGTAGACTGTAACGATCAATAAGACAACCTAGTCCGAAAATGTGCCAGCTTTTATACCTGAGAGGAAGGTTCTAGAAAACTCTGGGCTAAGGCCCGACACACCCCCAATTCTGATTGGATAATTGGATAGCCATACACTGTTGATTGGATGAAAAATAAATATACAAAATTTTCTATTAGCCAACATATTAAGTTGGCGGGAAGAGATAGAAGTGTTGTAATCTTTAACACACCAGAAACAAAGAATAATCAATTCAGTTTAGGAAACCTTAGAATACAAAATTACTTTACAATTTTAGTAAACAATCTTCGCACCAGAGGGCATAACATAAGTTTATGGTAGAGACATCTGTAGAGAACTGTCTAAACTTCTTGTATTAGTTGTCGCGGGTTTTGGATTGTGGATGGCATTCTCCAAGGCGCTTCATTTAAATGAACGGGGCGGGTGTACCTCTTCCGTAGAGAAGTTTAGAGTAGGAACATGGTCGCTTCGCTTTTAGCACTAGCGGCCCCGGACAACAATGACAATCACTAACTCTATTAGACATGTCAGACAGGTGTTCGACCAAGTTACTAGCTTCCTCCGGGAAACTACAGAGACAGTTTTTGGGGGGTGTAAAAAAAGGCAGTTGGAAAGTGAGTGTTTTCCATCATAACGAAAACTCCCCAACTCGATTGTTAATGGCAGGAGACAAGGAAGCCTAGCATTACAATGAAAATTCTCTAACCTGGCCTTCACGCGAGAAATGGCGTATGGCAACCTTCCCGTCATGTTTCTGGGGTAACTCCAAGAGCTATGCAAGTTAATAAAATCCCACTCACAGCACGTACACTACTTCATCTAGAACTCTGTATACAATGTAGAACTCCGTAGCGAAGCGTGGGTACATCAGCTAACTAATGATAAACTAGAGTTAGCTTAAGATGGGTTGTATTATTTACTGTATATTAATAACAACGTCGACGTATATTTCAGGGGATCATTCCATTTGTGAGCGAAGACGTTATTCTAGATGATGTGAGGTGGAGATTCTCATCATTCTATTATGTTGTGGATGTTTTGACATCTATCTATGTGCCATCATATGTGAAATTTGATTGTGTGCATGGGAGACGGTGTTTAATTTAATTTGTGTTCAGTGTAATTACATTACAGCGCTGTCCACTCGGATTTAGAAATAGTGAAATATTAGGGGTAGACATTGCCCTAGACGTTTACGCAAGTAGCATCACACTGGGATGTTAGCGCGGAAGTGGATTAATTAACTCATCCTAGGTGAAGTTTCATGACACTATATCGAGGTAGTGTCACAAGATTAATTATGTGCATATTTATTCGTTCATAAGTGTACTTTAGATTTGGCAATAAATTTTGTTTTGTTAATCAATTGTTGCGCGTAATTTATAGGAAAGTCTTTCGCCGTTTTTCTATATTCTTATCTGTTACGTATACGTTCCCCAAAATTCGAGCCTTCAATCACGTTATTAATTTATTTAGATCTCGAACTGAGCACACCAGAGTTCGTTAGCTAGCCTGATTTTTTTAAAGTTTGCTTTACGTGGCACCGACACAGATAGGTCTTATGGTGACAATGGGATAGGAAAGGAATAGGAGTGAGAAGAAGCGACTGTGGCCTTAATTGAGGTACAGTCCCAGCTTTTATCTGGTGTGAAAATGGGAAACCACGGAAAACCATCTTCACAGCTGCGGACAGTGGAATTCTTCCGAATGCAAGCTTATAGCTACGTGACCCAAACTACACAGCCAAATTGCTCGGTAGGTAGTCGGTTCATTACGAGACTTTGTGACCGGACGAGTTGGTCGTGCGGTTAGGGGCGCGCAGCTGTGATCTTGCATTCGAGAGATAGTGGATTCCAGCCCCACTGTCGGCAGTCCTGAAGATGTTTTTTCGTGGTTTCCCATTTCACACCAGTAAAATGCTGAAGCTGTACCTTAATTAAGGCCATGGCCACCTCTTTCCCACTCCTAGCCCTTTCCTGTCCCATAGTCGCCATAAGACCTACCTGTGTCGGAACGACGTATAGTAAATTGTGAAAAAGAGAGAGAGAGAGATTTTTATACTCAAACGGGGACAGTATGAAGCCATTAAGATGGATGCAAGTCTCATAGTCTGCATAACAAAGCTCCAGATATGTTCAAGGAAACAGTTTAGAACTTTAAAATTCAACGTGCTGTACATTAAGGATAGTGTCCAGAGAGGTAGTAGTAGCGTGATCGATTCACTCTCTAAAAGACATGAGACCTTTAGAAATATTACCTATAATTCTAGAGAGCCACTTCGCCCCAGGGCTCACTCAGCTCACAAGAGAAATGACAGCCGAGTTATTTCCTACGGCAAAGGCGGCTTGGTAAAGTGCTAACTACTCTATCTTACTTATTTCCGATATTAACGAAAGTGGAAACCTTCTGCTCCTCTATAGGTCTTCATAGGCTCTGGGAAAATGTATTTTCTTGATTATTTTTTTTACCAAAAGAAACGCTCTGATTACAGCTATAACGTAATGTATTGTTTGATTCTTTATATTTATTTTTGTTCAGAAGGAAGCCATTCTGCAGGGCTAAGTTAAGTCTTACGTCAGATGACGCTAATGTTGCGTCGCGCAACGAACTGGCAATATCACTTCACTGAATGAAAGGTATTTTATTGATAAAGAACCAAGCTCGCGAATTTCACCTCGCCCAAATCATTCCTCTGCCATGGACATACCTGCAACGAAGCTTCCTCGATCAAAATTCGTTGAACGTCATTCCTCAGTCTCGGCTAGGCGTGGTGATAGACAACCATTGTTTTATAAAATAACAACAAATAGGCAACCATCCTCTAGGGGACCCGTACTCAACAACCCACGCTCCCAAGATGAAAGTTCTAGGCCCCTTTCAGTCGCCTTTTACGACAGACAGAGGATACTGTCAATATATTCTACTGCCCCCACAACTCAAAACTTTCTGATTCTACGTAGGCTGCTCTACCGATTTCGCATCGGATGCTCTAGTGATTGAGCCATGCTGATCTAGATCATATATTCAAAAGAAGGTACGTTTTAAAAATAGCATCACCTGCTGGACGCGCAGTGACGGCTACATCTTATCAGCAGATGTCCTAATACATAAAAACACAGCGCTAAAGAAATGAATAGAAAAACGAGGAATCTCATGAGTGTGTGAACGAAGGGTCAGTGAATAGCTGAATGCGAGGCGTGAGGCGGTGACGTGAGCTCAGGGCAGCAGACAAGCAAAAGCAAAACAAACTCATCTCCGTACAGGCCATGAAGGATCCTAGAGGGGTAAGGCTTCCACTATCCGTTACCTCGGCACTTCGTGGGGTATGGTTAGCTCTACGCCCGGCCGCCTTTGCCCCCAGGAATTAAACTGGTACTAATTTTTGGTGGAGGCTGAGTGAACCTCAGGGCCATGTGCACCTCCGGAAGTGGAAATCCCGTTTCTTAAATTTTTCGACTTCCTAACGAGGAATTGAACCCACATCCTTCCGGGCGAACCGAGCACGCCTTTACCGCCTCGGCTAGGCAGCCCCTCAACAGACAAGAGCCTCAATTATTGCTCTATTTCCCAGAACTCCGTGCTATGCATTTCTGATGTATATCATATAAAGCTAAGTTGTTAATAAGCCCCTGCATAGGCTCGTAGTTACATTTCTGGTGAAGAGTATATTTCACTTTCGATCATTTTGAAGCCCTTCATCGACTTCATATGCCCCTTTAATTAATTGCATGTGGCCTCCGAAGAGGCCTGGAGCAGGTCTTTCGAGTTGACGCCGTGTAGATGACCTGCACGTCTTTGCGAATGGGACTCTATCTAAATTATAATGCTGAAAACGAAACAAACACTCAGCCCCCAAGCCATAGGAATTAACTAATGGGAGTTTAAATCCTCGAGCCAGCCGGGAATCGAACCCGAGCCCAGTTAGACCAAAGGCCAGCATGGCATGGATCCGGACATGTGCCCCATAACGACTGGTTATTTCACCTGTACAGTTCCAAGTACGGTATGGTCATGTAATATTCCCGCAATCGATCATCGTAAGGATCGTAGTGGAGAGAGATTCACGTTCACGATCTTGTTATCATCCAGATAATATGACTCGACATTTCTCTAGAGGTCTTCTATCCACTTACTGAATCGATAACACATGGAGTTACTACACGCTGTCACGCAAGAGTACAAATATTCCATGACTCCTTGATTGGATGCAATCCGCGACAAGGGCAAATTTTCAAATACATATTCGACTACTTCCAAAAATGGTACAAATTTGAAGGATGCCGTTAAGTACTTTTTGGTTTTCAATGCCATTCTTAACATCTATTTCCACTGTATTTTAAGTGAACAAAGAAATATTTTGCAGCCAGGGCCCTAATAGACGCAAGAAATACAATGGCAATTGTTACAATTCTTTCTAGAAATGTTTCTTAATTGGTAGCTTAGAATGTTCCATATCCTAAATGATCCGAAATGCCTGAGTGTTTGTACATGTTAGGTGGGTCAACTGGCCTTCCATTACCTGACAATATAAGTTCTAAATTAGTTTAAGCTATCACGCCATGGAGGCTCTGAAACAGTGAGAGGAAAATGTTACCACCTTCATAATCTCAATACTAAATGGAGCTCTATAACTGGTCCTACCGGGCGTGTCGGCCGTGCGGTTAGGGGTGCGCGGCTGTGAGCTTGCATCCGGGAGATATTGGGTTCGAATACCACTGTCGGCAGCCCTGAAGATGGTTTTCCGTGGTTTCCCATTTTCACACCAGGCAAATGCTGGGGCTGTACCTTAATTAAGGCCACGGCCGCTTCCTTCCAACTCCTAGGCCTTTCCTATCCCGTCGTCGCCATAATAGCTATCTGTGTCGGTGCGACGTAAAGCCACTAGCAAAATAATAATAATAATAATAATAATAATAATAATAATAATAATAATAATAATAATAATAATAACTGGTCCTTTTTAGAAAACCTGACATTTCTGTTGCAAGGTAAGTAAACCCGATAGCTAAATATCTCCCCAGAAGTCATTCTAACTACCTCGACTTACGGGCAAGGATTAATCCAACATCCTTCCAGATGAATCAAGCATGCTTTTGTCATCTCGGCTAGGAAGCAAGTCTTGGAATCCCTTCTAAGAAACACAGTCGAACCTGTTACCTCCTAGCTTCGAAAGTTAGATACTGCATCACGATTTCTAACGTTCCGTCATGGATTATTGTATCTCTAACCTTTGGTCTACACGTCTCAGTGAACGAAGTAAGCACTTCCACGATCCTCTATCAGCAATCAACACTACCGTCACTTTTGCTTCTATATCCCGTACCTTCAGATTTTTGAATTGCTGGCCTATCCATTGTCCCCTATGCCTCCGCCTGCTTCCTTTTCTCTATGCGGTGGAATCCATACAGCGTTAACCGTTTGTACTACCGAGCAAGTGACTGCACGGTTGGGATCACGTAGCTTCCAGCTTGCGTTCAGGAGATAGTGGGTTCACTGTCAGCAGTGCTAAGGATGGTTTTCCGTGGCTTCCCATTTTCATACCAGGCAAATGCTGAGGCTGTACCTTAATTAAGGCCACGGTCATTTCTTTTCCAGTCCTGCACCATTCCTACCTCATCGATGACATAGTGAAAAGCAGAAGAAGACGAACCGTTATCCTACGAAGCTGGACATTATGGGGATAAAATTTCATCATCGTAAGCCAAGTAATTCCTGAGAAAAGGGGATATGCATTTAAGAAAACAAGCATCATCGAGGTGGGTCAGAGGAGATCTCTTTAAATGCGTGGCAGTTTTTTATTCAGGGTCAGGTTGTGAGTTTCACTAATAGGAAAAAACTTTCAATTTTAATCACTGCGTTGATGGGGTGAAAGTTCCTTATGTGGATCACTGTAAATACCCAGGTATTAATATAAGGAAAGATCTTCACCAGGTTGGCCGGCCCCGTGGTGTAGGGGTAGCGTGCCTGCCTCTTACCCGGAGGCCCCGGGTTCGATTCCCGGCCAGGTCAGGGATTTTTACCTGGACCTGAGGGCTGGTTCGAGGTCCACTCAGCCTACGTGATTAGAATTGAGGAGCTATCTGACGGTGAGATGGCGACCCCGGTCTAGAAAGCCAAGAATAACGGCCGAGAGGATTCGTCGTGCTGACCACACGACACCTCGTAATCTGCAGGCCTTCGGGCTGAGCAGCGGTCGCTTGGTAGGCCAAGGCCCTTCAAGGGCTGTAGTGCCATGGGGTTTGGTTTGGTTTTTCTTCACCAGGTTAATCACATAAACGGGATTGTAAATAAATTATACAAATGTCTACACATGGTTATGAGATTTATGGGTTGTAGTAAGAATGTAAAGGAGAGGGCATATACTGTTAGTCTCTGGTGAGAACCCAACTAGAGTACGGTTCCAGTGTATGGGAGCCTTACCAGGATTACTTCATTTGAAAACTTGAAAAAATCTGAAGAAAAGCAGCTCGAATTGTCCTGGGTGATTTCCAACAATCAAGTAGTGTTACGAAAATGTTGCAAAGTTTGGGCTGGGAAGACTTAATACCAATATAAATGGTCCGTTATTGGACATTATAAATTTTCCAGCTAACTCATTCCTGGTTGCCAGCGTTTCGCCCCCGTGTGCTAGGCTGGGCTCATCAGTTGGTACCTAGCACACCTACCAAGAGGCATGGCTAGTGCATTACCATGGAGGTCACGCGTGGCACACAGGGGCGAAACGCTGGCAACCAAGAATGAGTTAGCTGGAAAATTTATAATGTCCAATAACGGACCATTTATATTGGTATTACAAATTTACTCATTCGGGACAAATATTTCAGATCAACATCTATATCATCTGATGGCCAAGCAGGCATCAATTTTTGGTAGTGAGACAAAGTCTCTTAGTGCATTGGCACTGCCGGTGGCTCCAAGTAGCCTACGCAGTGGCCTCCACGGTATGCACTAGCCATGCGTCTTTGCAGGCGTGCTAGGTACCAACTGATGAGCCTAGCCTAGCACACGGGGGCGAAACGCTGGCAACCAGGAATGAGTTAGCTGGAAAATTTATAATGTGCAATAACGGACCATTTATATTGGCATTATAAATTTACTCATTCGGGACAAATATTTCAGATCAACATCTATATCATCTGGGAAGACTTGGAAGAAAGATGACGAGCTGCTCGATTAAGTGGTATGTTCCGAGCTGTCAGTGGAGAGATGGCGTGGAATATTAGCAGACGAGTAAGTTGGAGTGATGTTTTTAAAATTAGGAAAGATCACAATATGAAGATAAAGTTGGATTTCAAGAGGACAAATCGGCCTTCTGACACCAACTTGGCAGGTTCGATCCTGACTCAGTCCGGTGGTATTTGAAGATACTCAAATACGTCAGCCTCGTGTTGGTAGATTTATTGGGATGTAAAAGAACTCATGCGGGACAAAATTCCGGCACCTCAACGTTTCCGAAAACCGTCAAAAGTATTTAGTGGGACCTAGAAGTAATAACACTATTATTATTATTAGTATTATTATTATTACTATTATTATTATTATTATTATTATTATTATTATTATTATTATTATTATTATTATTATTATTATTAAGGACAAATTAGGGCAAATATTCGCTTATTGGAAGAGGAGTTTGAGAATGGAATAATTTAACAAGGGAGATGTTCAATAAATTTCCTAAATCTTTGCAGTTATTTAAGAAAAGACTAGGTAAACAACAGGTAGGGAATCAGCCACCTTGGCGACTGTCCTAAATGCAGATCAGTAGGAATTGACTGATATTGGGTAAATAAAGGCTCTCTGGCGTTCATCTTGCCATCTCGTTATTTGAGTCACGTTGTTTTCGTGACGACGACCAACCGGCTTCCGAGAATTTGTGATTATGTCGGGGGTGGATGTACTCTTTCTTGTAGCACAATACGAAAGAAATGGAACAGCCACTCTTATCAGCCCCACGGGGGAGAAGAAAGAAGGATTTAGGAGTATTAGTAGTGGGGACACAAAGACCAAGCATTCAGTATTGATCTCGTATTTCAGTCTGTAGATATGCCAGCACACAAAGGAATAGACACGGAAACCTAGTGACTAGTCTGAACATCATGTTAACAAATGCATGCAATGTTATGCAACCTCACTTTTCTCATATCAACCGCTGTTAACTTTGTTGCCACCTTTCCATTATCTGCTCTTTCATGTAAGTATGTAGCGGTATCACTGCTTTAAGAGGGTGAACATAGTCTTGTGTTGAAAACATAGATCAAAATTATCACCTTGTGGTATCCTGGAAGCAATTGTCCTTGTTACTTCACGCAAAGTGCACAAATAACACCGAAACATAGCGACACCTATGAATGAAAACCTCGTAGGCGTATGTTAGATTTAACTAATTATACAGGGGAAGCAACAAACTGTTTTTCTTTCAAAGTCTCTCTCAATAAGTTTATTGATAATTGTGTTTTGTAATATCTTAAAAACATGCATTAGTTTACAACTTACGCGTTTTCGTACTTTCGCGGTTAAGAATTACGAGGTTCACATTATATTTCAATACATTTTCAGAGAAGCTTGTGTAACTCTTATTAAATTAAATGAGGAAATAATGTAATTTTCAATTGAAATATTACTTAATTTTCTGCAACAGGTAATTTGACAAATTGATCTTTCGTTACTTGATTATTTTATTAAATCAGAATTATTAACAGACAGAGATCCAGGCAACTAAATTTAAAATGTATAATAATTATCCTGAACTTAAAGATAGCTTTGAAATACCATTATCAGTAAGATAGTTTGCTATTTTTGGAAAAACATTCATTAGTTATTCAACCTAGAGTTCTTACTGCAGTGTATGAGGCAGATTGTTATAGAAACCATGGACGTTCTTTGGAATAACTATCATGAGCTACAGCAAATGCTTGTATTTGCTCAGTTTAAGTTGAATTCTGTTTTTCTATAGTGCGCGGATATCATCAATTGATTACGATTTTATGACCATACAAGAATGAAATTTATAATTAAGCATAAACACATTGCTTACAAAAATAATTGTATAAAAATCGTCATATGATACAATCAACCTCAACAGATTAAAGAACTAAGAATAAAACCGTTTCTATATGAATTCTGTCGTCGACATGCGCGCATCCTACTGGGAAATAGGCCTAACAGTCTCCCAAGCTTATTTTGAAGACGAGAATTTGGTGATCGTTTAAACAACATAGTCCACACGGTACTATGTTGGACGGCGGGCTAGGTTTGGTGGGTGGAGATCCGTTTACTTCTGCCTCAAGTCTTCGATTTCGCATGTTTCCTTCTACCTCAAGTTCTTGAAATCTGCCAGGGATTTGTTCGTTCATCCGGTCAGTGAAGATGAAAGGGCGTTTATATTCAGGATGTTCCTCTTGTTGACTTGGAGCTAGTTTCTGATCAGTGAATGTGTCCGTCTTATTGGGAATCTCTGTCTTAAGTATTTGGTCTATATGTCTTTTGAGGCTATAACCATCGTCTAGCTGAATCTGGTAATGTAAATGACCAAACTTTCCAATGACTACACCATACTTTCATGACATTTTATTCCCTTCATAGAATTTCACTTGGACTCTGCTTCGCATGCTTAGGTTGTAAGGTCCATGAGTCTCCTCTTGATTTCTTTTATGTTTTATTGGTCGAATAACGTCTAGTTTGATCAGTAATTGTCTGTTCAGGTACAATTCAGCTGGTGATTTTCCACAATCCAGACGAGTGGCACGATCAATCAGAATGATCTCTTGCACTTTTCTGGATATAGTCACGGGATCATTCGACATGGCTTCTAGTCGACGTTTTAGCACTTCGACGTTTCGTTCTGCCATGCCGTTAGTTGCTGGATGTCCAGGTGGTGTGAATTTTTGGAATAAACCGTGTTCCCTACAAAATGATTTGAATAGATCACTTACAAATAGTGTGGCGTTATCAGAGACTATCGCTATTTGGGAACCCATGAAATGAAAAAAATTATCTTAATAGTTCAATTGTCTTAGCAGATGTCGCAGCTTCTCGAATTACTTTGATTTCTGACCACCCGGATTTTGCATCAACAAGTAGAAGGAAGTAGAAACCTTGAAATGGACCTGCATAATCTATGTGGACGCGGCTCCAGTTTTCTGTAGGGACGTCCCAAAGGTGAATCGGTACCTTCGCTGGAGAGGATCGAATGTCAGCGCAGGCGTAACAAGATTTTACCATTTTCTCAAATGTCCTTATCGATATTCTTCCAGTAAAAATACTGCACAGCTAATTGTTTCATTTTTGTGTAATCCCTATGTGCGTGTTATGTAATTCCTTCACCACTAATGGCTGCAGCATTGAAGGAATGACGATTCTTTGGCCCTTGAATAAGATTCCATCATCTAGTGTGAATTCTTTGTCTGGATTCAGATGACATGACAGCCGCTTTGATTTTTTATAAAATTTCGTCATTTTCTGTTGAAATTCGAATACTGTCAGGATTTAATTCCGTGGCTGCTATTTCAGCGATAGTTGAATAACAGAATTTATGGACTTCTTCATTGAACACTATCTCTTTTAAAATATGTGATTGACTGAAGCTCTTGACAAGCAGTCAACGTTGGTTTGTTCTGAACCTTCCTTATACTCAACTTCATAGTCAAACCCCGAAAGGAATGATGCATATCTTAGCAATCTAGCAGAAGTCATAGCTGGTAATCTTGCATTCTGATGGAAGATTCTGGTACGTGGGCTATTGTCTATTATCAACTTAAAGGTACGTCCAAATAGATGCACAAGTTACAAAAATGGTTGAGAGCGAACATAATGTGGCTCCTTTAAAGAAATATTTGTTGGATTACAGCACCAGTGATAGACGAAGTCAACAGTAAAGCGTTTGCCACAGCAATCCTCCTATTCTGAAATTTGCACTCTTCGTTATAGAAAACAAATTTCTTCACTACACCGGAATCAGCTTGCTTGACAAACTCACAAATTACTGTTGCAAACTCATCATCAGTTATCCCGCCTTCAGATTCGTCCCGCAGAATCCTCGGGTTGTATATAGTGAAGTGGAGATTCTTTAGTTTTGGTTTGTAGTACAGAGAGCATGCTTGTAGAGATGGTGATAGCAGCATGGCTTGGAGATTCGAGGCAAGGTCTATGGTGGAATCATCTGCAGACTCTTAATCCTTCTGTTTCTCTAATCTAGCTTCTTCCTTATTTTGTATGTGTGTGTTGTATTCGTTTTCATCGATGTTCTTAACATTGAAAGCACTGAAGATAACACATTGGTCCTTTTTTTGGCTAAAAAAACCCAATACTACTTCCATTAAACACATCATTAAAAATGGTGGTGCTATTAGTGCAGATGGATATTCCTTCTGTTTTCGTCTTACTTTTATACTCTCTGTACTCTTTATACTTCTACTACCATGCCGGTTTTAGATAGGCCTACTTATTATTGGTACATTTCCTGCAATAGTATGATTCCATCTTAGGAAACCAAAAAATGTTTGAGAACCACTGGAACCATAATCCATTTGAGGTGTTACCAGAGACTTGTATGCCCTCCCCTTTACATCCTTACCACAACCCCTAAACACACTCATAACCATGTGCAGAGATCTGCACCCTTTTATTTACAACCCTATTTATGTGAATACCCCAATGAACATCTTTCCTTATATTAACACCTGTAGGTACTTACAGTGATCCCCATAAGGAAATTTATTTATTTCTTTATTTATTTATTTATTTATTTATTTATTTATTTATTTATTTATTTATTTATTTATTTATTTATTTATTTATTTATTTATTTATCTATTTATTTATTTATTTATTTATTTATTTATTTATTTATTTATTTATTTATTTTATGCCTTTGTATGTGGCGAAGTTAGGGCTCACGGCCCTCTCTTACACTTAACCACACATTTCACCACATTAACGCAGTAATTAAAACCGAGAAGACTTTTTCTATTTGTGAAACTCACAACCTGACTTTTAACCCCGTTTATCACCATACTATTGACTGCTGTTCATCTCACAACATTATCGAGGTCATTTTGCAGTTGCTCACAACCTTGTAACTTATTCATTACTCTATGGAGAATAACATCATACGCAAGAAGCTTTATCTCTGATTCCACTTCTTTACTCATATCATGTATATATATAAGAAAACATAAAGGTCCAATAATGCTGCCTTGAGGAATTATCCTCTTAATTATTACAGGGTCAGATAAAGCTTCACGTGTCTAATTCTCTGAGATCTATTTTCTACAAATATAGCAACCCATGCAGTCACTCTTTTGTCTAGTCAATTTCAGTCACTTTCGTATTGTCAAAGCCAAGGATGAAATATCTAGCTCGTACCAGGAAATGTAGTGCAAAGCAACCACTAGGTTTTGCCAGCAAAGACATATTCGTATAATAACGAATTATCATTACTATTATTAGCATTACTTCGTCATGTTATTTATTTACGTAGCACTAAGTACTTTTACGGTTTTCGGAGACTCCGAGGTGCCGGAAAATAGTCCCTAGTTTCTTTACGTGCCAGTAAATCTACCGAAACGAGGCTGACGTATTTTAACACCTTCAAATATTATTATTATCATTATTATTATTATTATTATTATTATTATTATTATTATAACACTACTGAGCCTCCGTGGCTCAGGCGGCAGCGCACCGGCTTCTCACCGCAGGGTTACGTGGTTCAAATCCAGGTCAATCCATGTGAGATTTGTGCTGGACAAAGCGGAGGCGGGACAGGTTTTCTCCGGGTACTCCGGTTTTGACTGTCATATTCATTTTCAGCAACACTCTCCAATACCATTTCATTTCATCTGTCATCCATTAATCATTGCCGCAGAGGAGTGGGACAGGCTTCGGCAGCCGGCACAATTCCTATCCTCGCCGCTAGATGGGGCTTCATTCATTCCATTCCTGGCCCGGTCAAATGACTGGAAACAGGCTGTGGATTTTTATTATTATTATAACACGCATGACCATAAAAAAGAACACACCGAGCTCGATAGCTGCAGTCGCTTAAGTGCGGCCAGTATCCAGTATTCGGGAGATAGTAGGTTCGAACCCCACTGTCGGCAGCCCTGAAAATGGTTTTCCGTGGTTTCCCATTTTCACACCAGGCAAATGCTGGGGCTGTACCTTAATTAAGGCCACGGCCGCTTCCTTCCCACTCCTAGCCCTTTCCTGTCCCATCGTCGCCGTAAGACCTATCTGTGTCGGTGCGATGTAAAACAACTAGGAAAAAAAGAACACCTTGAAAGACTAGAGATAGTAAGTTCATATTTACAGGACATGTGCATTAGTATATTCTGGAGAAATGATTAGCATTTTAACCATGTCGGCCCTCAGATTCAAGGTCCACATCGATATCTTAGCGCACCACCACCGACGGGTAAAATGTGCCTGCGGCTCTCGTTGTCGCTATAAACTGAAGGTAATGGATCAGTGTGACTTAATCAGACGTGCAGGATGCCTCGCAGACATCTGCGAGAACCGTACTGTTATTGAGTGAGTTTGAAAGAGGGCAAATGTTTGGCATGAGAGAACGTGACGTATCCATCCGGGAAATTGCTGCTCGTGGGGGACGAAATGTGTCGGCAGTGCAACGCGAGTGTACAGAATGGTTCACATAAGGCCGTAGAACACGACGAGATGGATCTGGTCGCACCACCAAGACCAATTCCCGAGGAGATCGACACCTCATCCGAATGGCATTGCAGGACAGATCTACGTCCTCCTCGGCTCTGGCGCAACAGTAGAACAGTGTAACACATCGTACACTATCAGGAGAGACAGTCCGTCGCTGTTTATTACGGTCTGGCTTACCAGCGCGTCGTCCATTTCTCCGCCTACCTTTGACTAATGTGCATAAACATGCTAGACAGCAATGGCGTATGGAACGACGTCACTGGGAACAGGAATGGCAGCAGAAAGTGTTTTCGGACGAATCAAGGTTCTGTATGTTTGAAAATGATGGCCGCATTTTGGTTCGCCGCAGAGAGGGGGAGAGGCATCCCATTGACTGCATTCGCACAAAACATACAGTGCCAACTCAGGGCCTTACAGGGCCTTATGGTATGGGGTGCTATTGGGTACAACCACAAATCACAGTTTGTGCCTGTCCAGGGCCCTATGACCAGTTTGACCTACATGAATGTCATCCTGCGACCCGTAGCAATACCATTTCTGCACGACACCCCAGACGCCATATTTCAGCAGGACAATGCGCGACCACAAGTTGCTGCACGAACACATGCCTTGCCTTCTTGAAGGCGCAGGATGTCAGACTGTTGCCCTGGTCCGCTCGATCACCGGACTTGTCTCCAATCGAAAATGTGTGGGATATGGTGAAACGACGTGTGCGGAGCTATGACCCAGTGTCAGCCACCAAAGTTGAACTGTGGAACCAGGTGAATGCCGCATGGATGGCTATACCCCAGGACGCCATTCGCGCCTTATACGCATCGATGCCATTACGCATGGAACAAGTTTTCAGTGCCCATGAAAGACCCAGTGCCTACTAGGCAACAGGGCACATGCTGAACCTAGATGAGTGAAATGCCAATCGTTTCTGCAGAACATACTAATGAACATGTCCTGTGAATATGAACTTATTATCTCTAGTCTTTCGTCATCTGTTTTTATGAACATAAGTGTATTATTATTATTATTATTATTATTATTATTATTATTATTATTATTATTATTATTATTATTATTATTATTATTGCTCGTGGGGTAAAAGTGCATCAGATCTTTTTTCACTGGCAATAGGATTTTCTATTCTTTCTTGTTATTTACACTTGAAGATAAAATTAATATTTCTGGGAATATTTAGAAGTTCGTAAAAACGTGATAATTACGAACATCCAAAGAGTTTTTTTGTTCCAGCTATCTAGCATTGACAGAGAACAGAGAGACAAAAACTGAACTGAACTTATTTTCGACTTATATATACTTAATCCGAGACTATTTTTTAAAATAAAAAGCACGAAGAATGAGGCAAAATATTTTACATTTATGGACAAAACTATAACTACATTTATATAGATAATGAAAATTTGAAATCGACAACGAGTTTGTAACATGTTTCTCGTCATCCCCGTATGAACAGGGACTTCCCTCAACAAATTTTCCTTCAAGCCACACTATTTTAAACCTCCGGCTTTTTTGCTAGTTGCTTTACGTCGCACCGACACAGATAGGTCTTATGGCGACGATGGGACAGGAAAGGCTTAGGAGTGGGAAGGAAGTGGCCGTGGCCTTAATTAAGGTACAGCCCCAGCATTTTCCCGGTGTGAAAATGGGAAACCACGGAAAACCATTTTCAGGGCTGCTGACAGTGGGGTTCGAACCTACTATCTCCCGATTACTGGATACTGGCCGCACTTAAGCGACTGCAGCTATCGAGCTCGGCATTCAGCTTTTGACCCAATCAACAAGTAACCCCCAGGTTCTCATATGAATCAATTAATAATAATAATAATAATAATAATAATAATAATAATAATAATAATAATAATAATAATAATAATAATAATAATAATAATAGTCCGCCTCTGTGGTGTAGTGGTTAGCGTGATTAGCTGCCACCCCCGGAGGTCCGGGTTCGATTCCCGGCTCTGCCACGAAAATTTGAAAAGTGGTACGAGGGCTGGAACGGGGTCCACTCAGCCTCGGGAGGTCAACTGAGTAGAGGTGGGTTCGATTCCCACCTCAGCCATCCTCGAAGTGGTTTTCCATGGTTTCCCACTTTTCCTCCAGGTGAATGCCGAGATGGTACCTAACTTAAGGCCACGGCCGCTTCGTTCCCTCTTCCTTGTCTATCCATTCCAATCGTCCCATCCCTCCACAAGGCCCCTGTTCAGCATAGCAGGTGAGGCCGCCTGGGCGAGGTACTGGTCATTCTTCCCAGTTGTATCCCCCGACCAAGAGTCTGAAGCTCCAGGACACTGCCCTTGAGGCGGTAGAGGTGGGATCCCTCGCTGAGTCCGAGGGAAAAGCCGAACCTGGAGGGTAAACAGATGATGATGATGATGATGATGATGATGATGATGATAACAATTATTATTATTATTATTATTATTATTATTATTATTATTATTATTATTATTATTATTATTATTATTATTATTATTATTATAGAAGGGGCAGAATGCCTTAAAAGTGAAACTCAAAAAAATATAACCTTCATATTCCTTTTAAATTATATGAAGCAAGTTAACACAAAATTTACACTGGTTTCACCTGTGACAGGTGAACCCTAAATATCCTCTCGGTGGCTGGATTACTCAATAACAACATAACCGGCGTAAGGAAATCGAGAATGACACACGGCCCATGAAATCTGGGGGCAAGCTTGCCCGCGGGAACAAAATTCTTGACCATTACCTGGTCACCTACCTTCAAATGGGTGGGTCTCCGTCCACGATCATACCTTTCCCTAACCTTTTCATGAGAGACTTTAAGATCGGCTTTAGCCTTCTTCCAAAGATCTTTAATATTATCCGGATCTATTGTCTCGGGTAGAATGTCACTCAGAGACCAGAGGTTAGAGAGCGGCGTGTTGGGAACGAACTTGAACATCAAAGAAGCTGGAGTAAACTTGTGAGATTCATGAACCGCCGAATTCAAAGCAAAAGCTAACCAATGCAGGGACGTGTCCCACCTGGAATGATCTTCATGATGATAGGCAATAAGCGCGGACCTGAGATTACGATTAACCCGTTCAGCCAGAGATGGTTGAGGGTAATAAGCAGAAGTAGTTACATGAGAGATGGACAAGTCGAAACAGAATTTACGAAAAAGATTTGATGTGAACGCCTTAGCATTATCAGACACAATATATTGGTACGGACCAAAAGAAGCAAAAATAGAATTTAGGCAAGTAATGGTGGACTGAGCGGTAGACAGCTTAGTCGGAAATAACCAGGAAAATCTAGTAAAGCCATCTACGCATACAAAGATAAACTTGTTAGCATTTCCCTTAGACTGGGGGAAGGGTCCTACATAATCAATATACAGGCGTTCCATGGGGCGCGACGCTTGATGAGAAGACAAAAGGCCTACCTTGGTGGACATGGTTGGTTTACTAAGCAAACAGGATTTACAAGTCTTCACTAGTTCACGGATTTCACCGTCCATACCTTTCCAGATGAACATTTCACGAATCTTCTCACGAGTTTTAAAGATACCAAGATGCCCTCCTAATGGGGTCTCATGATAGTACTTGAAGATCATAGGCACAAGAACAGCTGGAACGACAACCTTCATCATCTTATCATGCCTCGAAGGGCAACATAGAACACCATTCCTCAGAACATAAGGGACAACATGTTCCCCAGAAGAAAGGGTTTCCATTATCGGAGCCAGAGTCGGATCTTCACGTTGGTATTTCTCGATATCCCTAAAGAGCATGGGAGCATCTGTTAAGATGGCATTAACATCAGATAGTATGGACTCGGGAGGTGATGAACTGTCGACCGGTTCATGGGTCTCGAGGTCGTTGGAAAACATACGGCTGAGTCCATCAGCGACAACATTTTCGGTACCTCGGATATGCCTGACATCAAATTGGAAGGCAGAAATACGGATGGCCCAACGGGCTATACGACCAGTACGACGCGGCCTACCTAAGACCCAGCTTAAGGCTTGATTATCTGTCTCCAGGTCGAATTTGACATGTTCCAGATAGAGACGGAACTTTTCTAAGGCGAATAAAACTGCCAAACCTTCGAGCTCATAGATGGAATACTTGGCTTCTTGAGCCGACAAGGTCCTAAATGCATAGGCGATGGGTCGCCTCCCTAGTTCAGTCTCTTGAAGAAGGACTGCAGCTACTGCTGACGACGACGCGTCGGTTTGGACGATGAATTTCTTCGAGAAATTAGGCATAGCAAGGACAGGGGCATTACAGAGAGCTAATTTAAGATCTTCAAAAGCGGCTTGTTGAGAAGGTCCCCACTCGAATTTGATGCCTTTCCTACGAAGAAGGTTCAAGGGCGCCGCTCTATTAGCGAAGTTAGGAATAAACTTCCTGAAGAAATTCACCATACCAATGAACCTGGCGATACCTTTGATGTCCTTGGGAGGTTTAAAATCACGGATGGCCTGTGTTCTAGAATGATCGACTGCAACACCATCAGGTGACACAATATGCCCTAGGAATGACATAGAGGGCTTAGCAAAGGCAACCTTGGACAACTTGACAGTTAACCCAGCCTTACGAAGGCGATCGAGAACTTCTCGCAGATGATCTAGATGTTCTTCAAAAGTCTCTGAAAATACGACGACATCATCCAAGTAGTGGTACAAGTACTCAAATTTGATGTCGGGGAAGACCCTATCTAGCAGCCTAGTGAGTACAGCTGCTCCCGTGGGGAGCCCGAAAGGCACGCGGTTGTATTCGTATAAATTCCAGTCCGTGGCAAACGCTGTAAGATGTTTAGACTCCTCCGCAAGGGGAATTTGATTGTAGGCTTGATTCAAATCCCAGATGGTGAAGAACTTGGCCTTACGGAACCATGAAAAACAAGAATGAAGGTCGGGAAGGGGCACAGATTGTAACACCACCTTCCGATTGAGAGCCCTATAATCAATGACAGGCCTGAAGCCCCCTTGGGGTTTCGGGACTAGAAAAATAGGTGACGAATACGCCGACTTAGAGGGCCTAATAATACCATCCTTCAACATCTGATCGATGATTTCTTTCAGAGCCTTCATTTTAGGTGGAGATAGCCTATAAGGTGGAAAACGGACAGGAATCGAATCCGTGACCTCAATTTTGTATTCGATAAGGTCAGTAACACCAAGAGTATCAGAGAACACCTCTGGAAACGACTGACACAACTTACGAATACTATCAGCCTGCTCCTCAGGTAGATGTCTAAGCTCTAACAACATCTCATCCTGGGTAGGCGAAATAGATGAACATGCTACAGAATTACACTTTAACAAGGGAATTTTACAATTGGAAGCAAATTTCAATGTGCACGACTTACTCTGAAGATCGAGCACAAGACCAGTGTGGGAAATGAAGTCAGCTCCCAATATAATGGGGCAAGACAAGTGCTTGGCCACCAACAATTTGATTTTCCATGTAAATTTAAAAATACGAATTTTGACCTGTAAAGAACCTAGAATTTCTAATGGGGATGAATTAGCCGAAACATGTTGAACAGGAGATGAGTCATAGTCAGGTAGTTTACAAACAGATTTCAATTTTGAATACCATTGGTCCGAAATAATTGAACAAACACTGCCTGAATCTAACAGAGCTGTTATAGGCTCGTTATTTAACTCAATCTTAAGGAAAGGAACAGGTGCGGGGGTATCCGCCGCAATCCTAAGACACTCTTTAGGGCATTCAAAAGATGAATTTGAAGACTGATCGTTCCCTGAATTTTCGACCTGTTTGCCAGGGGCTGAGCCTCGGGAAGATGGATTAGTCGACTCAGCCGAAGCCACTAGTCACTTTTGATTGTTGTTGGAAGTTGCACCTGAAGTTGAGCAGGAGGGGGTGCTATTCGAATTGGGACAATTCTTGGCGATATGTGAGAAAGCCCCACATTTAAAACAGCCTTGTGATGAACCAGTTCCATTCCTTGTCCCACTAGACTTGAGCAATGGGCACTTGTTCCGAAGATGGTCGGGCGATCCACAAGCATAGCATTTACGAGGTGTGACTGGTCGGCGAGGAGGAGGAGGCCGAGGATGACCAAAAGAAGGAGGGGGTTCTTTCGCGACACGCAAAGAATCGGCGTATCTAACTCCTTCCGCTGAGACGGCCAATGCTTCAAATTCAGAGAAGGTTTGCGGGCACGCCGCGAAACACAAATATGACCTATAGGATGGTGAAATTCCTTCTACAATAGCCTGTACCATCTGCTCTTCAGGAAAATGAAGAGCAAACACCCTAGTATAGAATTTAATATCTTGGATGAAGTCTGCCAAGTTTTCATCCAAACGCTGTACACGATAATAGTACTTCTGAATAAGGGAGGACCTGGCCCTAGCCGGGATGAAGTTAGCTAGCAAATGGGCGTGGAAATCCTCAATAGATGATTGCTCGGCAATGGCTCTTACTATTTTGTCTGAGAGAATGCCAATTGCATAAGTATAGATGATTTGCAAAATCTGACATGGGGAAAGAGAAAACACAAGGGCATGATCCTGAAATTCAACTAAAAATCTTAAAAATGAAATTACTTCACTGGTGGTATTAACGGAAAACTTAGAGATACCTCTGAGCAACATTGCCAATGGATGAGGCAAGCTGCTAAACCCGGGTGACATAGTAGGTAAAGGTTTCAGTGGCAAGGAAGTTAATTCAGAACGTATATTACTCAACGATGCACGGCGTTCAGACTCGTTGTCCAATGGGGCGGAGATAGTTTGAGCAGCAACGGTTATCCTATTGACTTCTCCCTTAGGAGGCTCTTCCTCGCTACCTACATTCATCGTGGTGGGTTGATCAATTTTGGGAGGAACTTCCCCAGTTAACAATTGAGTGACCTTGCTAGATAATTCAGAAATACTCTCAAGCAAGGTACTAGCTTCCTTCCTCTGAACGTCATTCAACTTCAGAGACAACAGATCGTTAACCCTATTTGAAAAGTGATATAGCCTAGCTTGCACACGCTTAATTTGATTAGGAGAAGGATCATTTTCATCAAAGAAACTAACTACCGATGCTAGCCCAGTAGTATTCTCGGTGATCGTGGAAAGAGAGTCATCAATTTCTTTCTCTCCCAAGTTGGAGATGGAAATAGGCAAATCAAGGGACTCTCTAAGCTTGTTGGTGTCTATCGCAACCGTGCCTCCAGATTGCACATTTCTGATAGTTAACTCATAGATCAACTCCTCCTTGCGCAAATAGTTAAGATGGAGAACATCGCGAGGGCCGGGCATGATGACAGAACAATTTTGAAACAGGGAAGATCAAAAATTCCAGCAACTGAGAAAATTGTTAGAGTTTGAATCAAAGCAATGTTTAGCCGTCAAAAGGGGCTAAATTGAGACCCATTCAACCACGCTCTGCTACCACTTGTTACCGAGTTTTTGCGGTAGTTAGAGGTGAAAGAAGGTGCGGGGTGGTGAACAGGTCTCAAGCTACGAAAGTAAAATTAATTTAAAATTTAACAAGGTTATATTTTCTTTTCAAACTAAGGAAATAACAAGCATGGCAGGTACAGAGTAGCAAGTCAACAAAATGTAGTTACACAATTTACTGGATTTGGGCTTCGCGCCCCGACTTCACAATGCTTGGGCAATCAGCCCAACCTTACTTCAAAATAAGTTTTAACAGAGGGGCAGAAAACCCCATTCATGCTCAGGAGCACTTGCTCCAAATTACACAGAAAAGCCTCCTCGAGGCATACAACACTCAATTTTCAAGAAAGAGCTACTCGCTCTCAAACTTTAAGCCTCTGAAAGGCCACACCAAACTCCACCTTCAAGTTGTCCTCTCAGGATATAGACACAGGGGTAAAATACCCAACCTACTGAGGTCTATTAAGTGAGAAGATTAATTACATGACCTCTAAAATAACAATTTGAGAGGAGGCGAACTTGCGCTCCTAATACTCTTTGTTTAAAACCTACTTGGCACTAGGCCGTTAATACAAGGGCTAATCCCATACTAAAGAGGTGACTTAAGAAAGAAACAATTTACATTACGTTAAAGAAGAATAGGTTGAGAAAAATAAGTTCACCTCAAAACAATATGAGTGGGAGCTCGAGAGGGTTAAGCACTCTCTATCCCGATATGTAGTTTAAAGATAGAATAGATACCAAAGGTCTTTACATTTTAAGGAAGGTTACATTATGGAAAAACTTCGGACCCGCCCCGAGAGTTAAACTGCTGAGCCAGCAAAGAAAGAAGTTATTAATCGGCCATTACCTTGTTGTTGACCGCTGCCGAAGAAAGAGGCGCTACCCGCCCCCTGCTATGTACTTTACACACTGAGAGATGGAACAGAAGTGGCGCGGAGACCCTAAAATCAGCAGTTTATATACTCTCGCGGAAAGTTCGAGGCGTTTTAGGAAGGAAAACACCCGCCCACAATCTTTTTATTGGTGGTTAAAGAAAACCCCTACACAAGATGAAGAAGAAACACATCATTGGTGGAAAATTAATTTAAGAAATTCGGGATTGGCTAAATTCAAAACAAGGGGAAAGAAAGGGTTAATATTGCCAACTTAAACAATGACTGAAAGAAATTTAGCAAAGAACAAACTTTTGAAATTAAATTTTCTCCAAAAAAAACCAGTTCTTTCACTCCGCACTAGGGTGCACTATTGTTGATCTTCAGTAGTGTCCTCTAGAAGAGAAAGTTCACACTTCTTACTACAAGCAAAACAAAAATACGTCGAAAATGACACAGTTCAAAAACTCCAAAATTTCCACGTAGTGACATCTTCTGAGAAACTTAAAAATTAATACCGTCAATAAAGTTCAGACTTCCTCCAGCAGAGGAGTTTCAACTGGCGCAAATTTTAAATTAGCGGCGTGGAGGTGTACCGCCCGGTACAATAATAATAAGTTTATTCTCGCCAAACGTGATGATCCCAACTAGTGCCAAGATTTAGTAAGGTACCGACTACCGAGACCTTCAGGGTGATGACAAAAAAACTAGAGTGTCTGTGAAGGTTTGTTGGAATAATATGACCCTGTGGCGGGCGGGGGGTACGTAGAATACATCAATTGTATTCCCTGCTTGCCGTAAGAAACGACTAAAAGGAGTCCTCATGTTGGGAGAGTAGAATCGCAATCACGAGGCCCATATCCGTGTGTGGTATTGCGTTCGCTTTGCCAACCTCCTCACTCTCATCTTCCCTGTCTGACCTCCATTGGTGAAATCTTGTATTTTTCTGCCCTTACAATATTAGGTTTGAGATATCTAAGCAGTATTTAGGACTTTTTATCCTCTCATTATTCGAAAGGCCAGGCTTCAGCCTTTTCTGTTTAGATCTGCCTAATTATACTTCCCCTTAAAACAATAATCATTACCGTCATCACCAACCCAGGAATTTTTGAGAAAACGTATCTTACCTCCAGTTAGTCCAGCACAAATTTCACGTTGTCACTGAGATTTAAACCCAGGACATCACGGTGAAAGTCCAGTATCAAATAATCTGAGCCACAAAGGATCTGTGAATCAATAATAAAAAAACACATTTATCTTATTACATAGATAGATAGATAGATAGATAGATAGATAGATAGATAGATAGATAGATAGATAGATAGATAGATAGATAGATAGATAGATATTTCACTCTGAAAACCTACGTACAGTAGACCTACTTGCCGAAATACGGATGTAGAGCATTTTTATCGAAGTTTTTGAAAACTACAAGGCTTTTATGATAGGGCCAAACCTACAGGGGAAGTTTTTATTGCCAAGTCTTATTACGATATTCCACAACCTCTGTACGATTTAATAATTATACTACTCTGGCGTCTCCTCGTTCCGTACCTACTGGGTCGATAACAATATGTACAAAAAACGCTGGTTAACCCAGGTGAATAGCGAGCTGCTATTGTTCCACCCACTGCTCATTACTCAATGCAGGCTGCACCGTCTCCACATCTTAACGAATATCCATAGCGATGGCGTGCATCATGAGTATAGATTGCGACCAAAAGTAGGCAGTAGATGCTAGAGATGTTTCCACCACAGACTAACAACCAGCGAGATTTGGTTGGCAACCACTAGCACTTGAACTGATTTTTCTAACATGGAAATGACCACTCTCCCTTCTCCTTTAACGGAAAACTAGTTGTTTCATTCGTCGTTGATTGATTAACTTTTGTATAACTGCAGCAGTAATACTTTTAATGATTATCAGCTTTAGGAGCTTTGGACATTCAAGCCCATCATAAGTTTGAGTTTTCGACTATTGAACGTTTCCTTTAAGATTAATTTTCACATTATTCTCCGAGTGACCCGTCCTTCACATACTTCTAAAGTCATTTTTATAATCTGCCTGATTAAAATGAGCAGATGATCACCTGCTTATGACTACCGCCAGCGCTGTCCCAATCCTGGCTTAATATCTCTGTTAGCGAAGTTCACCGTTGATGTACTTGGCAATAAAAATTTCACCGTTAGGATTGGCTCTATCATAAAAGCTATCATGACGTAAAATGTTCAAAATTAAATGTTAAGTGAGTTTTATTTTAAACATTTCTAAATAGAGCTAACAGTTTTCAAAATTTCACCAAAGAACGACGTCCCTTTCTACTTTCCTCCTCTAAATATCGTAATGCCAGCGAAGTGTTTCAGTACTTCAACCGCAAGAGACGCCAGTGTGTTCGAATTTTACCCTAGAGAAGTTCTTAATGTGCTTAGAAACCAACGACACGAAACTCTTCTGATCTTGGTTACCTGTCCAGCCAACCCCGTGGTCTAGGGGTATGGTGTCAGCCTCTTACCCGGATGCTCTAGGTTCGATTCCTGGCCGGGTTGGGGATTTTTATCTTAGATCTGAGAGATGCTTCGAGGACCATTCAGCCAACGTAATAACAATTGAGCAGCAATCTGACGGAGAGATGCCGGCCTAGAAAGAGGATTCATCATGCTGACCAAACGTCACCCCATAATCTGCAGGCCTTCAGGTTGAGCAGCGGTCGCTTAATAGACCAAGGCTCATAATGCATATAGCGTCATGGGGTTCGATTTTTTTAAAGGCTGTTTATACTGGATCGATTAAGGTTACATCGGTCACCTTGTGATAGTACATATATCACACCCTCGCACTGTATGTAGAAGTTAGAGATATAATTGTCAGTATTTGATTTATTATTATTATTATTATTATTATTATTATTATTATTATTATTTCATTTGTATATTTTGTCATTTATATTTGTAAGCTGGGAGATATCCATATATGTATGTATGAGTAATATGTTTTGTACTGGGAAAACATTGCTATCTTGGACTCTGGTAATTTGGATGACTCATGCGGGCATCCCAGTGTCTGATGAGATGTGTTTGTTGATGTTATTGTAGTAGGAAAGTTCTATGAGTCATGTGATATACCCCAGCGTTTGTTTATTTCTTGGGACCAAATATGAATTCAGGGCATTGTCTTGATGAGAGCATCACTCATGATTGGCTGGCAAGGACCAATCAAGACGTATCATGTGAGAGGAAGGGGAATGCCGAGGTCTTTATATAAACTTCGACATCACAGCAGAAAGAGACCACTACTACTAGAACCACAACTGACACACTGTACGAGAAGGAAGTAGTGCTGATACACGGTACTGGAGTGACACGGCTGCAATGGACTGCACTTCAAACGTTCGTGGAGCATAGTCTTGTTATGTTCGTGGAAAGTGGCTGATCGACAGATTGTGGAGTGCTTGCGCATTAAGCATTGTAGCACTTGTGGCGGCCTGGCATTATATGTTGGTTAAAGCTATCTCAGACTTTCCATAATTTATGTTCAGGGTCGAAAAGCGTGTGTTACTTAAATGTACATATCTTTACAACAAGTGGTAAAGTCTGTGAACACAGTATTACGAGGTACAGTATCTGTGTGATGTTAGAAGTGCTGATTATGAGAATCGGCAAGTAGTATTGATACAGAGACACTAAAGGGTATTTATTTACATGTATGTACATTGTTCATCGGACTATCTACAAATGGTAGTTTAGTTCTCGCTTTCGTTTTCCCACTGTTTTCATTGTTGTTGTAAATATGGAGTCTTCCAGGAATATGTGTGTATTATATGTACAATTTTGTGTGTTGATGAGGTGCTCATGCACGGATTTTGTTAAGAATATAGTTAGCAATTTTTAGAATCAGTGGAGTTATTGATGAACCTAGGTGCAGTTCCTACCCATTTAGTCGTTTTCAGGAGGTTAGATAAGGCCTGCAGCAGATGTACCAGTACGCAGCATTATGTACACGCCCTGGGATATAAAGTTTATCATGCTCTATCAAGATTCGAGGGAACCATTCTGGTGAACTCTGGCGCCCATAGTACGGACATTTCGATCAATTTTTATTAAGTTTTTATATATTTTTATTCATGATTTTATTTATCAGTAATCATCAAATGGTTACAACCAAAAAAATAATACTCTAATATATTCGGAACGTCTGCTACCTGTACTTGATGAACATTAGAACAACGACACGGGCCAACTGGCATGAAGAATGCATTAAATTGTAAATGATTTGCTTTATATTTGTATTAAGCACTAGGTGTTTTGTACTGTCGTTAACGACTTAGTATAATATTGTTGATACGTTTTAGAGTCGTAAGACATGTAGATCATCAATTCTAATTTCTTCCAGTTCGATGATATTAGGGTTTTCAATACCCACACCTGTTTTTAATTTATTTCTCTCTAATTCTTCGAGTGAATGTTCCTTCACGTTTTATTCTCATAGTGATAGTCATCTTCTTATGTTATTGATCAATATGCGCTAAAGACCACGCGGTTGTGTAGCTTATAAAATCAATCACAAAAAGAAACACTACAATCGCCAGTTAGCTCGGTACCAAGTTGACTGAACATTATTCCCACGCCAACCGTCCTCGTCGTTGATAGACTAAGTAATAAAAATGTAAATTCGTGAATATCGCCATTATTACAGCCCATACTGAGAGATGGAAATGATTTATTAAACCATCAACGAGCTGCCAACAACGAGCAAAGTGTACAATAGGCAAATGAAAGATGTAAAAGCTACAAACTAACAAGCGTCATGACTCATGAGTATTGATGGCAGGCTGAAAGAACGAAAATTGTGGATTATAAATATCGTTCAGAGGTTATAAATGTGAATCATGTATTATAGATATGACGAGGTCCGAAATCCTGTCCTTTGGTAAACTGAACTATTTTCAAAACTTGATGAAGAAGGCTGACACAGTACCGCGACCTCCAAGGATTTGCCCTATTATCTCGATCTCACCACGATGGTATTTCCGTGTATAGTAACATATCGTTGGGTTATATAATATGGTCCCTTTCATTAGGCAAGAAGTTATACATACATACATACATACATACATACATACATACATACATACATACATACATACATACATACATACATACATACATACATACATCTATATTACAGATTGTTGTACCTTTCAGTGTTTAGTCTGCTGCGAGCCTCAGTGAACTTACTAAATATCGCCACAATTTTCTTATTGAAACTAGCTCTGTGGGCTTGTCCAGTTCTATACCTCTTATCTTCATATCATTAGAAACTGTGTCTAACCATCGTCGTCTTGGTCTCTCCCTCTACTGCAGGTGAAGCCATCTTTTTCAAAAACGTTCCTGTTGAACTGCAGGTATATATGTACAGTTAGTTCCTTTTCACCGCTGTGCTCGGTGCACAGTATTGAACCAATACAGGCTGTAAGTTACTAATCCTATTTGCAAAATTTGATGTAAGCACATTAATCACTTTATAAGGTGAGTATCTCGGGTAGAGACTGTTCGTGTGCGTTTCGTATCGTTGTGCCGCTACCATCCATAGATGAGTCCATTATTCTCCCAGCTAACCTCCTCCATTCGCCTCACATGACCCTACAAATGAAGCCGGCGTACAGTTTGATCAATCAAGTTCATTCTAACAGCCTCATCACATAATTTCGAGTACCCTCCTCTCATTGTTCCCACCGACTTATACCAGTGATCATTCTCGCTACCTTCATGTCTGTCACTTTTAACTTACGAGTAAGATATCCTGTTTCCACCCAGCAAATTACTATTATTATTATAATATTATTATTATTATTATTATTATTATTATTATTATTATTATTATTATTATTATTATTATGATTCATGTGGCTGTTTCAGTCTTATAATGTTCCGACATTTACGAGGATCTGAAATGGAAAACCACAGAAATGAGATTTGAATCCACGGCACCTCCGGTTACTAGCCCGTCGCTCTGTCACTGAGCTAATCCTTTTTTCGTGTCATTTGCGTTTTGGTATTCAGGGGCCTATTTTTTAACCTCTTAACTTACTTTAGATCACCATGATACAATATTAACATTATTTTTATGTCTAAATTCCCGAGCTATAATAATATTAATAATAATAATCATCATCATCATCACCATCATCATTCGGTTTACATCGAAATGACAAATGGATTCCACAAAAATATTGTATTCCTGCTCTGGTTCGTCTGGTGCTAATGAGGTAGACGATTTGGGCTCTCCGGCTACAGTAGAAATCCCATAAGCCGCTAATAGACGCCGGGCTGCCGCTGGAAGGTAGTGGTGTGAGGCGAGGTCGTCATGTTTTGTCCCCAACTATATATTGATCAATGAAAAACCCCGATAGATGTTGCAATCCTTCCTATTCCCTTGCTTATAGATTGGTGCAATTAATTCTCTCGGCCAATCAAGTGGTACCTTACTAATATTCCATGCAAGTCTTATTACTCTATATTTCATCCCTGCCTTCCCACTATATTTCACCATTTCAGGTCTAATATAATACATTCCTGCTGCTTTATGACAACGGAGTTTATTTACCAAGCTTTCCACGTCTTCAAGTGTAATTTCACCCATTTTCCTCATCCCCATGAGCTCGGTTTTCGCGACGTCACCAGAAAGATTTCCTTTTATGATGAAAATATTTTCAAAATATTCCTCGATCTGTCCAGCGATTCCCTGTGATCTATTATAAGTTCGCATGGTTTACCCAAAACGCTATTCATTTAATTTTTCCCTCCAAGATTCTTCTGCACTGTAAGAAAGGTCATTGCCGAAAAGTTCCCGCGACTTCTTCTTAGATTCAACAATTATTTGTTTCACTATATTTCTTTCACCTACGTACAGTTTCCGCCTGCATCATTACTTGTTTGGAGCCATTCCTGGTACGCCTTCCTTTTACGTTTACAATCTGCCCTTACGTCATCATTCCACCAAGATGTTCGCTTTTTCTCATCTTTACACACAGTTGTTCCTAGGAATTCCCTTGCTGTTTCTACTGTAGCATCCCTGTATGCCACCCGTTCTCTTTCCATATCCTGAAAATGCTTACCGTATATTCTTAGGAACTTTTCACTAATCATATCCATGTATTTCTGTCTATTTGCCTCATCCTGAAGATTTTATACCCTCATTCGTCTGTAGACAGATTTCGCTTTCTCTATCCTAGATCTAGAAATACTTGGTTCACTACAGTAGGGGTCTATATCGTCAAACAATCCCCGGAATACCCAGACTCCAAGAATCTAATAGCAAAAGCATATATGTAGTACTTTTCTCAGTCGGAAAATAATATTAAATGGATCCTAAGTCGTTCTAGAATTTCATAAAACACAAAAAGTACTCCCGCAATACATTACACTGAATTGTAACCGTTTATCTAAATATACGGAAATAGCAGACGGATTTGCTTGTTACTTGTAAAGTGTCCACGCAAATCAGCAAATCACCAAAATTTGCAATTGCACTAGGTTTTCTACGGAAATATATATAACAGTTGATGAATACAATCAAGCAGTTCCTAAGTTAAAGCCAAGCAAGTACCACCACCGTATGTAACCGAAGGATGTGCAGACGTTTTGAGGTTTCCATAGTGCCTCAGATTTTCATTAGTCGAGAATTTTCAGATGTACGGAAATTAAGCAGAGTATGTCCAATTTTAAGAGCAGGAGATCCCCCAAATATTGAAAATCATATAGCCTATATATTGTATGTTACTATATTCAGTCATGTAAAATACTACATTTCTGATTCACAGAACGGGTTTTATCATAGAAGATATATTACTCCTAATCTGGATAGCATTATATAGGATGTTTTCAATTCAATAAGAACGGATTCCTACTGATACAATTTATACTGATTTTGCAAAGGCTTTCAACAAAATTGACCACGAATTCCTTCATACCCTGATAAAATGTGTGTTTTGTTGTGAGATTCAATCTCTTTGAACATCATGTTTTTTGCGCTTTGGAGAGAAACCGCAATATGGGCCAGCAAGAAAACTTTCGATGTGTTAGTGCGAGGTTAAACTACTAGCTCTATGTTTTTTCTACAAACACACTTATTGCGCTCCTTATCTTCGTGTCAGCTTTGTGCACGTTTATAATATATTATTTTCTGATTTTTTTTTTTTTTTTTTTTTGCTCTTTGCTTTACGTCGCACAGACACAGATAGGTCTTATGGTGACGATGGGCCAGGAAAGGCCTAGGAATGTGGCCTTAATTAAGGTACAGCCCCAGCATTTGCCTTGTGGGAAAATGGGGAAACCACGGAAAACCATCTTCAGGGCTGCCGACAGTGGCGTTCGAACCCACTATCTCCCGGATGCGAGCTCACATCTGCGCGCCACTAACCGCACGGCCAACTCGCCCAGTCCTTAAATTCTAAACTTTAATCATTCACCTGTTAAAGAGCTCAAGTCCAAAATGAAATGGCAAATGTGGTTTTCTTCAACAGGCCCTAATGAAGACATCGTTCTGATTTGCTTCTTGCAGCATCGTTCAGTGCTTGTTGGAAATGAAAAATAGTTCTGGATAATCTTATCACACTGCATGGACTAGGAGGAATCTTGATGCTATCCATCGTGTCCTCAAGCCCTTTCCTATTTTTGGAACTAAATGAGGCCAAAGTGCTAGTTGGAAATAGAGAATTGAGGAGGTGTTCGTTAAATCACAGACTCTTTCAGACTGAATCTTCTTCTTATTATTATTTTTCTTCCTCCGCTTGTCACACATCTGTAGGGTCGCGTGTGCGAACTATGTCGCACATGTGGATTTGGCCATGTTTTACGTCCGGTTGCCCTTTCTGACACCAACCCTATATGGAATAATGTTATTACTATTGTGTATTTCTGTGGTGGTTGGTAGTGTAGTGTGTTGTCTGAATATGAAGAGGAAAGTGTTGGGACAAACACAAAACCCAGTCCCCGGACCAGAAGAATTAATCAGACGCGATTAAAATCCCCGACCAGGCTGGGAATCGAACCCGGGACCCTTTGAACCAAAGGCCTCAATGCTGATCATTCAGCCAGTGAGTCGGACAGGCTTTCAGACTGAATGCTATAATAAAAATGGATGTACACTGACTTAGCAAATGTCATGGGATAGTCACCTAATAGCGTGTGGGCCCTCCTCTGGCCCTGCGAACTGCACTGAGACGCCGTGGAAGTGAGTCGACAAGTCCCTCGTAGTCCTCTGGACGCAGCTGACACAAAAACGTTTGCAGAGAGCCCCCCAATGCTGGTCTGTTCGTGGGTGCAGGATCAATGGCACGGAGCCTGCGTTCCAGGACATCCCAGATATCCTCGATAGGGTTCATATCGGGGCTCCTGGGTGGCCAAGGCAGTCGTTGGACCTCCGCTGCATGTTCCTGGAACCATTCGCGGACGACGTGGGGGCGATGTGGCGGCGCGTTATCATCTTGAAACACCGCAGAACCTTCTGGGCGCTGGAAGGCCAAAAACGGGTGGAGATGGTCTCCGAGCAGCTCAACATACCGCGTACCATTCAAAGTCTCTTCCAGAACAACTAGGGGGCCCATTCCATACAGGAAAATGCACCCCAAACCATAACAGAGACACCAGCGCCCTGGACGAGGCAGGCGGGATCCATCGCTTCATGTGGTCTTCTCCATACACGGTGCCTCCCATCGGCATGCTGCAGTTGAAATCGTGATTCGTCCGAAAATATCACGTTACGCCATTGTTCCAGTGTCCATCCCTGGTGACTGGTGACAAACGCGCGTCGTTGTGCCCGATGAAGTTGGGTTAACAGTGGCACCCGTGTGCGGCGCCGGCACCCATACCCCATAAAACCCATGTTCCTACGGATTGTCCATTGGGAGACGTGTCTAGCACGGCCTGTGTTGAATTGAGCCGTGATTTGTTACACGGTGGCCCGTCTGTCACTACTGACAATCCGTCTCACAGTCACAGTCATCGAGGGTGGCTGGACGGCCGGTCGTTCGTCTGTTGTGGACGGTGACACCCGCATTCAACCATTCACGATAGACCCTGGACACGGTTGATCGTGTGAAGCCGAACTCCCGCACCACTTCCGAAATCGCACTTCCCATCCGTCGGGCACCGATCACCATACCCCGTTCGAACGGTGTCAGCTCACGACGACGTTCCATGTTACACCTGTCACTTGCACAGCCACTGCTCACAAAGTCTCCTATACAACTGCCGCTGGCACAGGGGGCGTATGGTGCGCAGACAACACACCTGCGCATCAGTGCTCCGCTATCCCTTGGCATTTGCTCAGTCAGTGTATTAGTGGCGTGCATTGTTCGAACTTGGGACGGGTAACCAAGACTGAACATGAGCCTTGCTGTATATGCAACCACTATCACGCATAAGTGGAGCGTGTAAGCTAAAATGTCCGAGTTTCCTCCAATTCGTTCGACCGGGCATGTTCGAAGCGAAGTTTGCTGACGAGGGAGGATGACCTTGTTTGCTTTACTGACATAGCAAGCAATGTGGTTCGTCCATATATGAGTAAGCCCTGGTTTACAAAGAGCAAAGACCTGGAATTCGGAGGTATAAAAAGAGTGATCGAATGGTTAGGTTAAGCGAAACGTAAAGAAATTCGCCTTTTTTCTTGACACGGCAAAAGCCCAAAAGCTTATCATCGTGTCTAAAGTTACGGGCTGTGAAAACATCAATCTAAATACAATTATAGGTTATTATAAATTTCTTATTAAGAGAAATATTACGAAATGTGAAATGCCTTATTTCGAATGCGCGTTAAAGATATTTGTATTATTGATGTATGACAATTATATATTATTATTTACATGCATTCGTAATTATTTTGAGAGGGGGAAATCATTTATGCAATAATAATGTTCATTGTCATATTTTTTCCATAATTACATTATGTGAAATCTATTTAAATGTAAACGAACACTTCGATCCCTGCATCAGCTTCTACAGCGTAAAGGTTATTTTCAAGTCTAAGAAGACTGAAAAACTACCAGAGATCAATATTGACTTCTAAGCACTTAAAACATCTTACAATGCTGAACGTTCACCGTGAGGAGTGCATCTATTTGAACGTGGATTCTAGAGCTAATGAGTTCATTCTAGGGCAAAGATTCGTAAGTCAACTTTCTCTGTAAAATGTTAAACTGAATTTGTTTAGAGGCAATCATATTTATATTTTATTATACCAACATAAGCCTGCAATGGTGTAATGTGTAATAATTTTAATGCAAATGAAATAAATGTGGTTGAGGGGTGGATTCTACTCATTGTGTTTATTTCTGTGGGCGTTTCCTATTACCAAGGTTACGGGAAAGCGGGAAAGGCCGTTCTCTAGATACAGAAATCTAACCCTAAGGAAGTAGATAGGATCCAGGCTTGACTGCCATCAATCCACCCCACACCCCCTCCATTCCCCAATATGTTCTTCACCTTACAACCCTGCTTGGTTTGTATGAACATGTATAAGGGTTGCCCAAATGAAACTGAGACTTTCGTGAAAGAGAACATTGAGTATGGGTCTGTGGATGGCTACCCATGTCAGGAAGAAATCCGGTATCGTCAGGAAGTATTAGAGCGCTGGTTGTACGAGCAGAAACAAAGAGACCATAGGTCATTCCATGTTAAAAAACAGTATTGCTCTTATGACAACAGGCTTGCCATATATAGAAAGACTTTGCTCAACATCACGGGAAAACATTGGCAGGTAACTTTTTCAGATGCAGTATTAAAGTTAAAGAAAAGAGGCGGAAGAAAATAGGCTGATAATTATATTCATAAACTAAAGGGGACTGGTGTTTTTCATAGCATAACGGGAAAACGGTGGCACATACATTAGTGAAACTCAGTGTTTAAATGCAAGAGAATTGGTAGAAGAAATTAAGCTGAAAATTTTATTCATAAACTCTGGCGTTTAGAGGGGCTAATTTGGTGTTCACGCTGTAAAGGGAAAACAGGGGAACATAAATTTGTGAAACTCGGTTTTAAGTTCAAGATAAAAGGGGGAAGAAATTAAGCTGCAAATTAAGCAGCCTCATCCATAAAATAAATAAATCACTGTATGGATGTTAAGAAAAAAATCGCACAAAACAAGTACGCTCTGATATAAAGACCAAAAAGCATACGCAATACGTAAATAGACGATTTGTTTACAACAGTAATAAGCTGCCAGGATTGACAGAGTAACGGATAACGCGTTACATGTACCAGAGCGACACAAATGTTAAATTAAGGAAGGCAGCAAAGCGATGGCTGTTCCTGCCATTGTGCTTCTTCCCTGCGAACGTATTTATTCAATAGAAAAGCTTCGCTGGTTATTTTAATAACGCAAGGGCAAGAAAAACTTCATACTTCTTTCTTTATTGCATAATACAATATGTTCAATATAATACTCCTTAGTTGCGAAGAAATATGGGTGCCTAGGAGGGGGTGTGTTCACTCCTTGTAGGTCCATAAGAGCAGTGCTGCTTCCTTAACATGGAACGATCTTATAGGTACGGTTTCTCCATTCATCCAGAATTTCCCAGCGTCGGTTATTCAGTTTATGGTGGCAGATGGTGTTAGCGGAGCACACATTTACCGCCCTATGAAGGATGTGTATGGAAATGAGTATTGCGCTATGCAATGTTTAGACGGTATTAGGAATCTCATCATGGGCGAGTAACGACGTGCTGAACCCAGGTCAGGTACAGTGGGCAGCCTGGTGAGGAAATGGAAAGAAAAGCCAAGCAAGCAATCAGTGGTGAGTCCGGGACGCCGTTGAAGAACGGTTTCGCTGCTAAATCCGTCATCAATGGTCCTAGTACATTCCCCACTCTTTTTAATATATTAATTCACAGCATGTCCCATTACATCAGAAGTAATACTACATGGTCTGTATAAACCCCCAAACCCCACGGCACTTAACGCCCTTGAAAGGGCTTTGGTCTGCCCAGCGACCGCTGCTCAGCCCGAAGACCTGCAAATTACGAGGGGCCGTGTGGTCAGCACGACACATCCTCTCGGCCGTTATTCCGGGCTTTCGAGACCGGGGCCGCCATCTCACCGTCAGATAGCTCCTCAGTTCTAATCACGTAGGCTGAGTGGACCTCGAACCAGTCCTCAGGTCGAGAGAAAAATCCCTGACCTGGCCGGGAATCGAACCCGGGGTCTCCAAGCGAGAGGCAGGCACGCTACCCCTACACCACGAGGCCGGCTCATGCTCTGTATGAAACTTCAAAATATTGTTTGCATAGGTAAACTTACATGATTACCATTATTGCTCTGTGGCGATTTGCTAATTCCATAATTATCATGCATAGTTAATTCTATATATTTCAATTAACATTACAAATTCAGCTATCTCACTCTAGAAACTGTCTTAATCTATTATTTACATACAATAACATTTAATAATCTGATCTACTACTGTCTAAATCAATTTAATTTAAGCAGAAAAGAAATATTTCGTAAAATACATCATTAACTTTGTCAAATGTCCACTTTCCACACTTATTTATCATTTTATTCTGTTTCATATTTTCAACACGTAAATAATATATGATCAACCGTTTGATCCTCTGTTCCACATGTACATACAGAACTCTCATTTTAAATTGATAGAAATATGAGTTTATTTTCCCATGGCCCGTTAATAAAGTCGTTATTTTCCCGGTTAATGGGAACTTTAACTTTAGTCTGCCTTTCACACTTGGAAGAAACTATTTTGTCACCGTACCTTTTATTGTGTTATTCCATTTGTGTTCCCACTTATTTAAATTCACTGCTTGCATTTCACTTAAGATAGCGCTGGCTATATTCACTTCGTTTACACACAACATGTTTTATAATACCATCCGCCACAGAAACAGGCAACAGTGAAAATTTCCTCCACATAGATTTGAATACAGAGAGGACTTTTTGTCGTCAGCTGCACATCACTCCTTACTCCCTATATGTTCACGTATTCCAAACAATAAATATACAAAAACCAATAAAAGTCTCAGTTCCATTTGGGCAACCCTTACAAATGGATGAGAATGAGAACTGATGGGATTCAAGGGAGTAATTTCTGTACTGCATTACGTAGGGGCACAAACATAGTATTACCTGCAAGGTAATTATGTATCATTTTCATCTTTCATCATACAAAGCTATTGAGTTCACTTTAGATGGCCGTCAAAATTTTATTCCAAGTCGTACTCAATCATGAGCATGATTGATGTGCTGACACATGTTACTATTGACTGAGAGAGTGATCCATCAAACTCTCACACAAAGGGATACAAACTTTCAAATATTCGAATGCTGGACGCTTATCAATTTGACAACACTTCCATTCATGCCACCATTTGCACGGCATAACTTTTCCGCTTGAAACTCTTTACACGTAATTGAATATTTTGAATGTCCCTATCGTTGAATTTCGCCTATGAGAACAAAAGACGCCTTTATTACAATAGCCAGGCTCTGTGCCAACATTAAATTCCAAACTGGTTGTTAAAATCACGCTTCATTTTTTTATAATTCATGTAGAAAATGAGGTTATTGCAGTCGAGGTCATGCTGTGTAGTGATGCTGTTCGAATGACGAATAGTGCCATTTAACCAATAGGAAAGGTGTGTCCTGAAACAATGGAGTTAAATCAAGCCAATTGATACAGCTGCTTCGAAACTTCCGTCTACTAATACAACCTCTTTAAACATGTTTAAATATAAGTTAGAAACATAATCTTGTCGTTAAATTAATTAATTTGACAACGTCAATCATTTACCGACGAATTAACAAATGTATATTGAGACACCGGTCTTTAATTACTTCTGAATGAAAATAGATCTACTGATAGTCCGATTCAAAAAATATTTGGGAAAATAAATTAAAAGGTTTAAAACTTGACATGCCATGAGACTGTCTTCGGTCTATACCTAATGAAATAATAACTTTAGTCCAACGAGTGAGTGGCTGCGCGGTTTGGGTAACGAAGCTGCCAGCATGCATTCGGAAAATAGTGGGTTCGAATCCCACTGTCGCCAGCCCTGAAGATGGTTTTCCGTTGTTTTCCATTTGCATACCAGGAAAATTCTGAGGTCTGCACCTTAATTAAGGCCAACGGCTGCTTCCTTCCCACTCCTACCCCTTCCTGTCCCATCATCGCCATAAGACCTATCTGTGTCGGTGCGACGTAAAGTATAAACGAAACTTTCGTCCATTAACGGTGTATTATACAACAAGGTATTAAAGAATGAATCGTTAGACACATCCTTAAGGCGAGTCATTTTAACTGGAAAACATTGGAGAAATGGAGAAACAACATGTACGCCTTTGGCACACGCGATTATCAACACAGTGAGACCTAGGACGTTTCTATCGTCATTGCAGATCTGTCTCACTACAAAACGGCCCCCAGGAATTAACCTGGTACTCATTTTTGGTGTAGGCTGAGTGAACCTCAGGGCCATATGCACCTCCGGAAGTGGAAATCTCGTTTCTTAAATTTTACGACTTCCTGACGGGGATTCGAACCCATGTCCTTCCGGTCAAACCGAGCACGCCTTTACCGCCTCGGCCAGGCAGCCCCTACTTATTATACAGAAGAACATAATTTGCTTTACTTTCTATGATCTAGGCACTAATGTTGTTGAAATGTAAATGTGTGTTATCTCAATTCTAAAGAGTTGATTTACGAATTGAAACTAAATTATAAATGCGTCACATTCAAAATAAAACAGAGCACCCTTATAAGAAAGCACAAAGTGAAAGAGACGACAAGACTAAAATTATGTAGGCTTCTTTGCAAACGCATATGTTGAATAATTGCACCACATCCAATATCTAGTAGTCAGAGGGACGAAAGAGCTGTCAGTGGAGAAGCCACGACTTCCGACTGTACACCGTCTCATTTTTTTCCTCTTTTCTGAGTGATGGCCTGAATACCCAGCGGCGCGCTAGATTAATTTCTCTCGCCTTGTGCAAATAGAGAGTCAAGATCCATCGCATTACACACACAAACAAAAGGAACGAGAGTCTATACTGATGGGACTAACGAACTTCCACGAACGGAAGATAAATATGAACTAAGGACTCCCAATAAACTAAACGTCTGTTCCATTGAAATATAGGGTGACGAAAACAGTGTCCGAATTAACAACAGAAGTTATTTATTTATTTATTTATTTATTTATTTATTTATTTATTTATTTATCTATTTATTTACAAGGCGTGTACAGTATTTGAGGACATGTAATTGTACGCCTGCAGTTACACAACAATTTAACAGCTGTACTGTTATACTTTCAGAGCATTGCTGGTCTAGCAGCTAACGCAAGAGTCACGCTGTTCGGTTTTTGTTTTTTGTTTTTTTGTTTTTTGGCTTTACGTCGCACCGACACAGATGTGTCTTATGGCGACGATGGGACAGGAAAGGTTTAGGACTGGGAAGGAAGCGGCCGTGGCCTTAATTAAGGTACAACCCTAGTACGCTGTTTGTTGAGGTATACGCAAAGCACAGCGACGTTGAGATTGCACGGCTTTGGAAAGTCGTCAGGCCATTTATGCATAAAGTTCAGAATGAATTGACAACCTCTTGAGAGAATGTGTCACATGTAGCCAAGCATGAAAAGCCTTCATAGCGTTTGGACGGTATGAGGACACCACACTTCGTAGAGCAGGTGCAGAACATAACCGATGGGAACCCCCATAACGTCCACGAGGATCATCGCCAGGGATTTCGAGATGTCCGAGTGCACAATCCGCACTGTAGTGCATGAGAACATTTGATGAAGGTTCAGTCGTATATTAACTGGAAAGAACCGTTTATTTCTGTACACACAAAGGAGCAATGGCTGCTCCGATTCCCTAAAAGCTGCCATTAGCCGAGTAATGCCCATCATCAATAAGGACTGTGTATTCCGCGCATGTCAGTGCTTCCGGTCCTGCATTGAAGCCGTCATTTTAGCTAAATCAAATAAACCTGTACTCCAACCATATCTGTATCTGTGCCAAGTTTTGCACAATTTTCGTATCGTCTCAAAATATCCGAATTCCAGAAATCGGTTTAACAGTTGTTTGCTACCTGGACGACGAGTCTCAAAATATCCCAATTTCCAATGGTGGTACTGTTCTAAAAACCCTGCATTTATATAACATACACAAAGAAATACAAATAAGATACGAAAAGGTTCATTGTTAGCATCAGCCGGACTGCGTTTACTGATCTAGAAATAGTACCTCAATCCTGAGGTAGGTCTGCCGCATAGTCTTGCACAAACATATACGACGGGGGATCAGTAGACCCACGGATGTCATGAACCCGCAAAAAGTTAGGCCTACTATCACGTTTTGAATGCAGCTATTGCTTTGTCATATATGTACAGCCTTGATTATTTACAAATTTTACTATGAAAATATTTAGAATTTCTCCGTCAAACATTTACCACAAGTTTCGATCCATTTAGATGACGTAAGATATCTTTCTCGAAACGTTTTCGATGTCTTCAGTTTCGTCATATTTAGCTGTAAACCTTTTCGTTCTTTCTCTTCAAACCTTCGAGATTCATATCCATCCTGGTCATCTGAAAATCAGATGTTTCAGCTTCTGTTTTCAGACAAAATACCAACTCTAATCAGACTGATGAACGTAGAATTCATCCTTCAACGGCATTGTTTGTTCGGTATCGTTTTCCATGACAATTACACAACTCAAGTGGATTGTTCAGCCACTGGTAGTCGAAGTAGTCAAAATATCTTCCAAATACAATGTATGAAAATAAAAATTCATCCTCACCGTAGCGACGTTGGGACACTCAGCTAGTAAACTTAAAAACTATTTGTTTTTAAATCCCGTGTCTCCTATGCAGCTACCTAAACGTCTCTGTTATTTTGAGACCCATTGTCTTATTTGTCTCGACTACGTATTTTTTCGTATACTTTGATACTGTTTTCTGTCAATTTTATGTTCGAATATTTTGTGACTGCACCTTCGTTCTTCGTCAGATATGGTCGTTTTTCGTACTGTGTCTATTATATCCTCAAGTGCCTTACACACAATTTATTTATTTGTCATATACAGTATGTACAACCTTGATTATTTACAAATTTTACTATGAAAATGCTTACTATTTATTTATTTATTTATTTATTTATTTATTTATTTATTTATTTAATGTATTTATTCATTTATTTATTTATTAAGACCCTTTTAATAAAAGGATATTATCAAGGTTGAAAACATCAGGTTCACAATGGTATTACTGGAAATTATTGGGTGAAGTTGTGGTCATTTCAGTATTTGTAATTGGCAGTATGACAACGCTGTCATTGGAGCCGTTGCCGTAATTCCTTTAGGGTTTGTATCGAACGTTTTTATTACTGTATACGGAATGTAAGCATTATAATTCAGAATGGCCTATCGCAAATTAAATATATACTTCTTTCCAATTAATTCCACAGTTTGATCATTTTATGTACATGCTGTGATGTTCAAAATATCACAACGTATATGTCAAATTCATACGCTGCGTACTGTTCGCTGGCGCCATCTCTTAGTGAAACTGGAAAAGACTTATGCATTCACCTGGTAGTGTGCAGAAGATATAGCTCAAGGAAATTATAAGCTGGCGCTGTACCACTTCTTGAACCCAGATTGAAAGAAGAACTGTCTTTCAAATGACCGGATTGGACATGACTGGTTCTCTATTTCTTGAAAACAGTGAGAAGGCAGCAGAAAAACGTCATTTCATATCATCTTCTGTAGTTGGTATGTCCTTGTAAACAATGTATTTTAGCTTTCCTCAGAGAAATATTCTAAAACGATCCAATCTGGTGAACGGGCCAGTAAAGGTACAGGTCCCCTTCCTCCAATCCAACGATTTGGAAACAATCGGTGAAGCCAAGCTGTAGTACCACCTTTGTGATAGTTCAAGAAGTAGGACGTCATGTACTATGCTGATGAAATGGCAGACCCAATTTTGAGGTCAGGATTTGACAGAGTTCTGAGCAACCTGAATACGAACAAGGCACCTGGAATTTATGACATTTCCTCTGAATTACTGACTGTCTTAGGAGAAAACAGCAAGGTGAGGTTATTTCCATTCAGTGTGTAAGATGTATGAGACAGAAGTGCCATCCGATTTTCGGCAGAATGTTATTATAACTATTCCCAAGAAAGCCGGTGCTGGCAAGTGTTAAAACTACTGCGCCGTTATTTTAGTATCTCAAGCCTGAAAAGTTTTAACACCTATTATTTACAGAAGAATGGAAAGACAACTTGAAACTGAGTTAGGAGGAGAGGATCGAATTAAGAAGGACAAGTCCACGTTAGTAGATCTTGAAAAGGCATTTGATAATGTTGACTGGACCAAGCTATTTGAGATTCTGAAGGTGATCGGGATCATACCGAGAAGAATTATCTACAGTCTGTATAAAAATCAGTCGGCAGTGATAATAATCAAGGACTTTTAAAGAGAAGCAGCAATCTAGAAAGAAGTGAGGCAAGGCTGCAGTTTGTTCCCCCCCCCCCTCCGTTTTAATGTTTATATAGAACAGACAGTAAAGGAAATCAAAGAGGAATTTGGAAAGGGAATCACAATACAAGGAGAGGAAATCAAAACCTGACGAAGGTCCTATGAACTGATTGTTCACTACCGGTACTCCATACCACATATTTAAATTCAATGGTGTATGGAGAATTCATGTAGGAAGAATGCTGTTCGTTCTTGTGCTCTGTATGCGAAAGACATAGATGAAATGGTTCTGGAACAAGAAGAGGTGCTGATGGTAAATGGTATTTACCAATGCTAAATATTGATGCAAAGTAACCCATATGAACGGGTAACTTTGCATCATTATAAAATGTCCGTATATTTCAATAATGTGACCAGATGCAGAGTTACAGTATGGAATGACCAGTTCTATGGCAAGAAATAAAGGGCTTCACAATATGGATAATAATATAAGGTGTCGTATGAAAAATATGGCGACTACTGTGTGTGAGTCTGTGATATCCGTAGTGGATAATGGTGTAAGATGCAGTGAAAAATGTGGCAAATGCAGAAGAGTAGTTAAAATGGAATGCTGTGTCGTAAGTGTGATGAATGGTACCATTTTCGTTGTGCAAATATTGTAAATAGGACTGATATTGAAGAAAGGGTGTGGCTGTGTCCCGAGTGTAAACAAACTGATAGTGAGGCAGAACAACAAGAAAGAGAGACTTACGAAACTATACTGAAGATTTTAGGAGTGCTACAAGAAGACTTATGTGCTCTAAAACTTGAAAATAAAAGCTTAAAGGACAGAATAAAGAAACTAGAAGATAAAGAAGACTTTTGGGGAAGAGAGATCGCCGTGGACGGAAGTGACGCGTAGCCATTTTAGGCCTAATGTTAAACACACCGCCGTCTCAATCTCTATATACTGCCTGCTCTGTACCGTGAGAATTGCGTTTACAGCGACATTGCAGATGGCAGCACTTACCGCACCCAGAGCACATGTTGGTTAAATGAGAGTTGGTCCGTAACACCAATATAAAATGAAAAAAAAAATCTTAATATGTTACTAATTGAGAAGATAATGCAAATACAGAAACTAACATTTCACATTTGAGCTTGACTTAAGATACAGAAACGTAAAATATATAAAATCTTACCAGTTACAGTATATATTTTAGGATCATCCCACTGCTGCATGGTATATAAAAATTTCAGAATTTTCTCGATACGAGTAGCGAAGTACCTTTTCAGTCCTTTTCTTACTGTTATTTACCAACAGTGGACGCAAAACATTTCTATCACTATTTCGCTGAGCCTTTGTTCATGACCAGATTTCAGGATATGTTTTAATAATAATTAATGTTATTGGCTTTACTTCCCACTAACTACGTTTTAAGGTCTTCGGGGACGCCGAGGTGCCGGAATTTAGCCCCGCATGAGTTTTATTACGTGCCAGTAAATCTACCGACACGGGGCTGTCGTATTTGAGCACCTTCAAATACCACCGGACTGAGCCAGGATCGAACCTGCCAAGTTGGAGGATATGTTTTACAGCACATAATGCAGTGCGTGCGTTCGTCATGTCATTAAATCCACCACTCTTACTGAACTAAATAGAGCTTCTATTGCGTCTCCAGAAAATCATCTAGTGAGAACATAAAATAACCTATTTAGTAAGAGATAAGACACACATTCCACTATAGATTTCACAGTTAGCGAGACAGCATCTGTCACCTCGTTGGTCAGACACTTCAGTTTTTCACGTTTTTATTTCAACCGAATTACTTTAAATTATCATTCAACCATTGTAAGTATTTTATCTGCTGGTGAATAGAAATGCGCACAATCTGGATTGTTTTGCCGAAAGGCATTACAGTAATCATTTTTTAACTAAAAGGGATGGATCGGAGACTTCTAAGCCTTTAACGAGGAAGTAGGCAGCAGGACTAAAGAACTTCTTTGAAAGTGGGATTACAATAAAACACAAGTTGATTCCATTGAACTAAAGGTAATACTGGAATGCTGACTGTAGTGGTAGCTCTCGCAGAAAACTGCTTCCTGTTCCTTGGCTGGTCACGCCCTCTCGTCTACGGCAAAGTTGACAAGATACAGAGCGTGGAAGTTAGCTGATGTGTTGTGTTTGACGGACTCTTTTGGTAATATCTGACCGTACGTCAAATTTGTGATACAATCAAGATGCGTATTTCTTGTGTAGCGTACGGTTACACTAACAGACAGCAGAAGGAAACAGATAGGAACTCACAAAAGTTTCGTTTCCACAGGTAAACAGTCTAAGAACTATCTCACTGCAAAGCAATAAATATGGTATTTTAAAACGATACTTACTATTTTCTTCCGGTTTGGCTCTTGTCATTAAGTACTCTATGTTTATGGAGATATCTCACACGATAAGTTGGCATATTAAATGTCGTACGTTACGTTTTATAGGTTGTAGTCAGAATGATATTCTTACCAGTATAGAATTTATAACTTCAATTGCAGATTTCTGTGGAAACGTCCGGAAATATTTTAAAAGTGGGTTATAGCTGTGAGTAGGATACATTGGACCCTAACAAATTGGGGAATGTTCGATATATTTTCAACTTCTTTGAAATCATTTCAGAAAAGGTTAAAGAAACAACTGATAGGGCGCCCTAAATGCAGATCAATGGTGATTGATTATTTTGTACCAAGCTCGATAGCTGCAGTCGCTTAAGTCCGGCCAGTATCCAGTAATCGGGAGATAGTGGGTTCGAACCCCACTGTCGGCAGCCCTGAAGATGGTTTTCCGTGGTTTCCTATTTTCACACCAGGCAAATGCTGGGGATGTAGCTTAATTAAGGCCACGGCCGCTTCCTTCCCATTCCTACGCCTTTCCCATCCTATCGTCGCCAAAAGACCTATCTGTGTCGGTGCGACGTAAAGCAAATACCCAAAAAAAATTACTTTTTAAAGTGTATATATTTTGTTTTTTAAGTGTATATTCCAATGTGAAGTTGTGTATTGTGTATGAATGTATACAGGCATACGTATGCTGCCTTTGTCCTAATAATAAATATGGTTCAAAAACTGATTTCAATGTATTTTCAATTGACCGTCATTCGCAGATATTTCCCGTCTAAATCACTACCGGTAGGCTATAATTTTGTATGCATATGTTTCGTTTGTATGGCGTCTATTTTTTTGCATTTCTAGTGTAGGTAATGGTCTCGAAAGCTAAGAATAACGGCTGAGAGGATTCGTCGCACTGACACCATGACACCTCCTAATCTGCAGGCCTTAGGACTAAACAGTGGTCGCTTGGTACGCCCTGGCCCTTCGAGGCTGTTGCGCCAGGGGTTTGGTACTTTTTTTAGTGTAGATATATGCATTTACTGTCTTATGATCTCTTAAAGAAAAAATTAATGAGAATAATCAGGCGTAGAATATATTTTCAATTTATCTAATATTCCTAGCCATTTTCAGTTTCAAATTGCTATTAGTTCTCTGAAATATATATATATCACCGTAAATCAGGTGAAATTTGCAGGAGAAATTCCGCCTAAATGTTTAAAATTCGCTAAGATACCTGTGTCTCGTCGCATGGACATATACGTCCGTCATGCCTCCATGCCGTACAGCTAGTCACCCCGGAAGCCGCACTTCGCTCCGATACAGTCAGCGTTCCAGTATTACCTACAGTTCAGTGGTTGATCCGCGAGAGCAGGAGATTTTACAATATCTGTGTCGCATACACCTTCAACATTGACCACGCAAACGAACTTGTCACTGGTTCGGTCGTAGAGGAGCCGTACCTAATTAGCCATTTAATCGGCAATCACTGTTACACTCCTCTCTGTTGGTCTAAGAGTTTTACTATTAAGCTCCAAGTTTTTCCTTCACTAATTGAGAAATCCCGACAAACACTATCAACATTTTCCATTTAGGCTACCTGTCCAGAGTACTTTGTGACGGAGCTGACACTAGACCATGAGTCCTGCCATATATGTAACCGTTTGGGATAATATTCACCACGCCACATAGTACCGCGTGATTTGTTCTGAATGCCGGATTTTGTCTTGCGAAAATTATGGATTTGATTTTTAAAACGGCCGTTTTTCTTTTATATTTGGTTGCTTCCTTTACTTTATTCAGACGATCAATTTCTGGGTTGTCTTCATATTGTCTCTGTAGTCTTTTAACTGCATTATGGTTAGTCATCAGCTGTCATAGCAGTCTCAGAATTCTTGATCGGAGCATCTAATGTCAGATTTTCTGATCACGGCTGTCATTCTCACTCGCTGGAATATTGACTTGGATTGATACATCGTTGCTCAACTGAATTTCTTACTCGTCATCCAATGTATTTTCTGCGGTTGAAGAGCTTGTTTCATCACAGATTTCTTCCTAAGAAATATCTTGTAGCTGTCTGCTCTTTCGTGGAGCTATTTTTCTGGTTTGAAGGTAATGGGGATACTTCGATGACCGACTTGGCACGCTCTCTAGCTTCAATATATTTTTCCTTTAGTTTTATCTTTTATCTCCACCTCTAAAATTCAGGCTACAAATACGACAATAATCGGATGGAATCCTTTGATTACTCTTGGTTGATCCTTGCCTTAATATAGCGTTAAGCCAATTTTCTCAAAGTTCTTTACTGCAAATTAAGGTGAGGAACTAATTATGAACCTCAGAGGTAAGATTACCAAACTACCTGACTCAAAAGTAATTGTAGTTAATGTACCACCCAGGTATGACCTTTTAGAGGACTCTTGTGTGAACAAAGCTGTACATGATGTAAATATAAAAATCAAGAGATTATGTAAGAGTTTTAGAAATGTCTATGTAGTAGATACTTTAGGTCTTGGCAGGCAAATGTTCACTAGGCATGGGTTACATCTGAATGGTAATGGAAAAGCAAATCTCTGTAGACAAATTGCTACAATTATCAACAGAGATCTGCAAAGTAATCTGCACTTAAGAAAATCCATACCACTAAACTGGCACATACAGGGAAACTTGCCAGAAAACCCAGATCCTTAAATAAAATCTATGTACAAGGATCTGGGTTCCAGGGAAGTTCTCAACTAATGAGTCAAATGTTACCCAATTGCAACAGACAAGTTTTAGGGAGGAAGGGGGTCTGAGATTGCTCTTGGTAAACTGTCAGAGTGCAGTAAATAAACAATTAAAATTCAGTACATTGATGGAATCTTATGAGACTGATGTGCTGATAGGAGTGGAATCGTGGTTGAGAGAAAGGGTGGGTAATAGAGAAATATTTCCAGAAGGGTATACAGTCTATCGTAGAGACCAAGGAGATAAAATGGGAGGGGGGGGGGGTTATTCTGGTGAAGGAAACTTATTGTTCATATGAATGGTTTACCGATGAAAGGAATGAAATATTAGGGGGAAAATTAGTTTGTGATAATATGAAGGAGGTGGGAATTATATGAACATATAGGCCTGGAAGAGAGGAAAGAGACATGGAAATATTTCAGAAAATAATAGATTATAACCATAAAAACAATAATAATGATATGGTAATAATTGGGGGAGATCTAAACTTGCCTGTAGTTGAATGGAATGGAGCTGCAAGTGAAGCTCATGAACAAAAACTGGCAAATAAGTTAATTTGGGAGGGAGGATTTATACAAGTAGTACAAGAACCGACTCGTCCCAATAACATGCTAGATGTATTCTTGGTTAAACCATGGGAAATTGTTGATAAAACTGAGGTAATTGAAGGAATAGGTGACCATAAGGTCTGAAGGGGTAAACAGGGATAGAATACTGGAAAAACTAAAGCCTGTGTTAGACGAAGAAAGTCAGATCTTTAAGTTCATAGCAAGCATCCTCCGAGAAAATACAATCAGAATCCACGATGGCCTAGTCCAATCCAAAGGAATCCAGCAAACAAACGGAGTACTCCAGGGAGATCCTATAAGGCCCGTTATGTTTAACGTACTTACCCATGATGTGATACAAAGGATACAAACAGAAGAAGTGAGGATGTGGTTGTACGCTGATGACATGATCCTGCTCTCAGAAAGAAGAGAGCCCCTGCAAGAAGCCATAAACAAATTGGAAGAGTGGTCCCAAGAAAATGACCTAGTTATAAATAGAGAAAAGACAAAAATAATGAAATTCAGAAAAGGAGAAAATTTAGCAAACACTGATAGATTCACTTGCGGGGAAGAAGTACTAGAAATAGTCAAAAGCTACAAGTACCTAGGACTCACACTGCAAGTGACAGGACATGCCTTTCCCAAACACATTGAAGACAGAGCTGTAAGAGCAATAAAGGCGACTTTCGAGATAAAGAAACTGAATCTACTATCCGTCACAACAGCCCTGAGACTATTCGACATAAAGATTGCTCCCATTGCCTCATACGGCATACAGCTTATATGGAACCACCTCACATACTCAAATCTGAAGCGATTAGAGGGAATTAAAACAGCCTACCTGAAAAGAATGCTCTGTGTCTCAAAATACACGCAAAACAGAATAACGTATATCCTGGCAGACACAACCTTCTTTATAGAAGACCTGATGAAAGCTCATAATCTGATATCAACACCACAAAGCACCAGATTTCTAGAAGACAGGCGACAGAAAGCGAGGGTCATCAATCCCGGACTCCTCACCACCCCAGCGATGACAAGCAACGAATGGAAAAAGGCCAACTACCAACTGCGCCATTTATACACGAGAGTGGCAGCCCACGGACTGCATCACCGAATATGTTCAATCAAGGGATACCACAGCCCCACCAACAGATGTCAGTGCACCATATGTGGAGGACCATGCAACACGTATCATATCATTGAGTGCAAAGACAGGACATTGACTTTGTCACACTATGCAAATGATGCTAATTTTGTTTGATTAATTAATACCTTGTACACAATGTGTTTAATAAAAATTTGTATAAGGTCTGTAATAATGGATGTAGGACTCATACCAAAAAAATTAATAAGAGAGTCACACAAGACAAGAAATTATACAGAAAAACTGAAGTTGATGAATTTGGGACTTACCTTAAATCACAATTCAGTTGTTGGATAAGTGAAGGGAGTAATGTGGATATACTTTGGGCTAAATTTAAAGGAATCATTTGGGAAGGAGAGAAGAGATTTGTACCTGTTAAGAAGGGTAAAATGACCTCAGACCCTATTTATTATACAAGGGAAATAAGAAAATTATAAAGAAAATGTAGAATAGTAAACAGGAAAATCAAAGAGGGTAGGGAGAATAGAGAAACTAGAAAACAGCTAATGGGGGAACTGAATAGAGCGAAAAAGGAAGCAAAAGAGAATTATATGAATGACATACTTCAAGAGGGTAATGACCACAAAGGGAAGTGGAAAAAGCTGTATTCATATATGAGGAATCAAAAAGGAAAAGGAATCCAAATTCCTACAATGGTGGGAGAAGGGGGTGAACACTATTCAGCAGATACTAATAATAATAATAATAATCGTATGGCCTCAGCTACCGTTTGCAGACATTTCGAATTGACGCCATCTGGCTGTCTGCTCGTCAATTTCGACGTTCCGGTTTACTCTGTCTGCCATCTAGCGGACCTAGCGTAAACCGGATCTCTCTTGGGCGTCTATGGCTGAGATTTAATTAATTTTGTCGGGTAAATACCAAATGTATCACCAGAGATCTTTTACATGCCGACATCGTACGACATGGAGTGTCGAATGGACTTTTTTCCGCCCTTCAAAAATCCGACTACCTCTGCCGGGTTTGAACCCGCTATCTTGGGATCGGGAGGCCGACACTCTACCACGGATCCACAGAGGCAGCTTAACAGATACTGAAAAAACAAATCTATTTAGTAGGGAATTCAGAGATTCAGTAGAAGATTGTCAGGAGTTGGAAACCATAACAGAAGATAGATAGAGAGAGAGAGAGAGAGAGAGAGACAGGGAAACAAGAAGCTTCTCATTTACAAATGAAGATATTTACAGAGAAATCCAACTGCTTCAGCACGGAAAAGCATCAGGAAGTGATCAAATTACTGGGGAGGTGTTAAAGACAATGGGGTGGTACATAGCGCCTTATTTAAAATTTCTCTTTGACTATGTCATAAATAATAGTGTAATACCAAAGGAATAGAAGGAATCTATAATAATACCAATTTATAAAGAAAAGGGTGATAAAAAGAAACCAGAGAACTACAGACCAATCAGCCTGACCAGTATAGTTTGTAAAATACTGGAGAGTTTAATAGCAAAGTACGGTTCATCAGAGGGATATGTAATGATAAAAATTGGTTCAGTATGGATTTAGAAATTTTCTTGTGAGGCACAACTGATGGGATTTCAGTAGGACATATCAGATCAGTTGGATTCAGGAGGCCAGTTAGATTGCATACCCATAGATCTTTCCAAAGCCTTTGATAGAGTGGATCATGGAATATTATTAAAGAAATTGGAGAGAATAGGATTGGTAAGAGTTATACGTTGGATAAGAACATTTCTAAATTCAAGGGTTCAGAAAGTCAAAGTAGGAAATAATATATCACAGGAAGAGAAAGTTTGGAAGGGATTTACACAGGGTAGTATATTATCTGCGCACTTTTTAGCGATAGATTTACACCCTAGTGCTGAATCGGTTGACCTCGGCAACCTTCGAGATTCGTACTGGCAACCTTTGAAACACAAACTATGAATTGCTTATGCATCGCTGTGTGGCATCTGGAGTACACTTTACGCACTAGTACTGTTGTTATTTACACAGCAAAGCCAAACTATAGAATTCACTCTAGGAATAAGATTTGCATCGAGAAATGTTATAAAATGTTATATGAAGTGTGTGTGACACAGTTGTTGGCTTAAGATAACAAAGGTTGAGAATATCCATATCCATCGATCATATTATTGATTCAATTCAGATTTCATTATCATTCAGTTGGCACTAACGGAACCAGGAGACCTCCCTCCTTACTCTTCAAACCTGTACACAAATCTATCCCTAAAAAGTGCGCAGATAATAATCGGTCCGTTACTTTTCTTAATATACGCAAATGGTTTAGGGAACAATACATCATCAAAAATAAGATTGTATGCAGATGACATAATTGTTTATAGGGAAATAAATAACACTGAGGATTGTTCAGAATTACAAAGGGACCTTGAGAGTATCCAACAATGGGTTGAAGAAAATAATATGAAGGTTAATGGAGGCAAATCAACTGTTACAACATTTACAAACAGGAGCTTTAAAACTGAATTTGAATATACTTTGGATGAGGTAGTTATCCCAAAAGATGGCAAGTGCAAATACTTAAGTGTGAGATTTGAAAGTAATTTGCACTGGAAGGGTCACGTTGATGACATTGTTGGGAAAGCATACAGATTGTTACATGTTATAATGAGGCTGCTTAAAGGATGCAACAAAGAATTAAAAGAAAAAAGTTACTTAAGTATGGTTCGTCCATTATTGGAATATGCAAACAGTTTGGGATCCTCGCCAAGAATACCTAATAAAAGAAACAGATAGTGTGCAGAGGAAAGCAGCAAGATTTGTAACAGGGGATTTCAGGAGAAAAAAGAGTGTATCAGAAATGTTAGAGGAACTTGGGTGGGAAGCTTTAAGTAAGAGAAGGGGCAAAACTAGACTTATAGGATTATATAGAGCCTATACAGGAGAAGCAGCATGGGAAGAAATCCGTGAGAGGCTTCAGTTGGAAAATATATCGGCAAAACTGACCACAAGTATAAAATTAGAAGGAATTTTAGCAGAAGCGATTGGGGTAAATTTTCATTCATTGGGAAGGGCGTGAAGGAGTGGAACAATTTACCAGGGGTAGTGTTTGATCCTTTTCCAAAATCTGTACAGATATTCAAGAAGTGAATAAACAGCAACAGAGAAAATAAATGAAATGTTAGAGGGCATTCGACCAGTGCAGGTTACTGTAAATAAAAAATGTGTGTGAATAAATTAATTCTATCCCCTGGTCTATGGAGTTTGGACAGCCAAAGTAGGGGACTGCCTGTAGGGGTGAAGTACAGTGGGGACTTCAAGGGCCCTGGGACCGCTACGGTAGCTGTGAAGGCCCTTCTGGAACTCTGAAAAGTGGTGGCAAAAGGGGCTCTGGTTAAGACGCAGCAGGTCATTATGCTACTTAGGTTCCAAAATGGGTAAAAAAATACATAAATAAATGCAATGTAAATTTTAATTTTATACCAGTTGTATAGTATTATTTGAAGTAATTCCATATACTGTATATGAGTTGACTATGTTTGTAAGTACAGGAGATATTATAAGTAGAATTTTGTAAACAATATAAATTTATTAAGGATGAGCTGTGTGTTTAATAGAAAAAATTGTTAGCGTAAATTGTATAATATTGTATTCTAGGAAAATTTTCTTCTTCTCTTGTTAATTTAAAATTTAGTGCTTGACAATAATGCGTTTTAGTGTACCATTTGCCACCGAGGCAGACACCTCATTCGCAAATAAGGAGATTTTGATTTTGAAATAACAAAGTGTATAGAGAGAAAGAATTTTATTGTAATCCAAATCGTACAAAAAAAACCTAATCAGAAAATATAATTAAAACAGCAAACACTGTGTACGAAGTTGCACTAACTACCTTTAATTTCAGAATTTCCATTTGAGTTCAGGAATTCGAAAAATTCCCCTTTTATCTAGTGTCTTTGGAGGGGTCTATTCCTCCAATAACATCCTTCCATTTGTAGAATAGTTGATCACTTTGAGCGGACCACTTCCACAATTTCAGAGACCTTCTCATTGCACCAACCTCAGCCCCTTTTTCATTGAAACTTTCTATTACTCCAAGATATAAATCACTGTCATAACGAATAACTACAAATGCCCCAACTTGACGATTCACAGGCAGGAAACTGGGTTCTTGTTGCTCTAAAATATTGTCCTGTTCATCAGTCATTTCCAGCTGCTTGCGTCGATATGTGTCCCAGGTTTCTTCATCTGACGAATCCTGACATATGAGATTGTCATCTTGTTCCTTGATGGATTCAGAAGAATAAATTTTCTCCACTCTTTGCTTCATGCCTGGAATGTTTCTTTTTGTTAGAGGTACACATTCTTGTTGGACAAGCTCTTCATGTGCAACACTCTTACCAGCAGGAACATCAATCTTTCTCCTTCTCTTCACGTTGTCATTCCCTGTGCATGCGATTCTGGTGTTTTGTAAGACATCTAAAAATGCTGCACTTACTGCCTTTTCATCAGCTACTTTTTGTGGCAGTCACTGGAGCAGTGGTTCCTTGTCACATGGCACATTCCTACATTTCAAGAACCCACTCTGCAAATTCTTTGCTATGTTTGGTGCTAAAATTTGAAAAGTGTGTCTCACTAATGCAGGGAAGTGTTGCTTTGGTAGAATATTGTGCTTCATTCCTTCTTTCACGTCCCTCCAATCTGACAGCACTTTTCTCCATTGATGATGATAGACAGATACATCTAGCGGTTGTGTGATATGAGTGCTATCTGGTGGGAGACACACAAAATATATGTCTTCATCCCGGTATTTCTGAAAAATTGGGATGGAAAGATGACTTGACAAATTGTCGCTGATCACAACTTTCTTCCCTGATAATCTTCTCAATTTAGGGAGGAGGAGGCTCTCACTGAAAGTGGCAGCATCAAACCATCCAGATGAAGAATTGTTGTAGCAGCAACCATCAGGTCCTCCCTCCGTCCAAGTTGTCCACTTTTGTCCAGCCTTGTAAACCATGTAGGGTGGCAACATTTCACCAGGAGCATTTACACAAAACATGACGGAAACACTGCTTTTGGAGAAATTGAAAATTCTCTCAGGATACTCGTTTTTGCCCAGCATTATCTGAAATATCACTTTCATCGAAATTCCAGATACTGTCAGGTGGAACATCTTTCAAAACAACCCTTAGATTATCAATGTATTTTGTAATAATCTTTTCATCGATAGCTGCTCGACATTTCTTGATGTTAGCTGCAAATCTTTCAGACAACAGTGGGTGTCTCCGTAAAAATGACTTTGTCCATTCTTTTCCGGGCAGATTGTTTTTAAATCTCTTCACAGAGCGACCAACGCGATCGAGGTAATATTTTGCCGCATAACATAGATCATCCGCTGTTAATGGGAACCTAAAATCACTCATTACTTCAATGTATTTTAGAAAAGTATTTTCTTCATCTACAGAGAACACTGGTGGCTTGTCGAGTGATTTTACATGCTTCCCTTTGAGTTTGTTGGCTATTGTTCTGAAGGGTAATTATAATGATCTGAGGCCTTCCGCCATGAAAGATTCCCTCTTCTGATATCTTCTAAGCACTCGCAATGTCCTGGGCTGTAGTCAGCATATCGACGTGAACCAGGTTTCCTTTTGTGTGTTCGCCCCATGACTGAAAAGGACAGTATTCTGAATGAGAAACTCATTAATTTGGAAACAGGTTACTTTGCATCACTTTTGTTGTGATGCAAAGTAACCCCAAAATCTTGAATTCATAACCTCATTCAAAAATTACACAAAATTACATTAAAGGAAACTTGTATAGCAGTTATATAGGCAATATTGAGAGTCTCCATTAAATTCAGCAAAGATTAATGCAACACTTACCTCAAAATAAACAAAATTGTTGACGATGTTGATGGATTTTCAGACTAATTCCTTAATAGTTTATGGTCACTACAATGAACACATGAAAACAGAGCAAGAAAAATGGCGGGAAAATCTATTAAAGTTGTTCAAGGCATGCTTTGAAGTTCCATCTATTGGAATATACCAAAACTACTTGAATTTAGTTAGCTTTTGGTCCAGCAGATGGGGGTAAATCTTTTTTCACATTTAATGCAAAGTAACCCCTGAAGATGAAAACTATACCTGTTTTACGGTATATATAGGGTTTTTAGTCATCTATTTCACATTATCGTCTCATTTCTTTGCATCACGGTAATAAAGAAATCTGAAGGACTTTGAGTAATGTATTAAAACATCACTCGTATTAATAGCTTGCAGTAAATTTCCAGTAGCCCGAGGTCAGGCAACCGGACACACCATGCTAATTTTAACCCTTTACCAGGAAAAGGACATCATCGAGATTGCAGAATTCCTTAGTCCCCTCCATATTCTGAAGAGACAGACTCCCAATTTTTAGAGCTGGCTACCTGATGCTTACGAAGCCCGCAAAATTTCAACCTATGTGAATGAACTATTTGAATCCAGATGATAGATATACAGTGATGGAAAGAAGAAGGGATAGAACATCAGATCTTACTGGACCATGTGATATGAGAAATGGAGGGAGATTTTTGAGCCTATATACTTCAACGACAAGAGCTCGTGAAGGTCTTAACGCCTTAATAGGAGAACATTGGGAGGTCTTAATATGAGAAAACTCAGCGTCTGAACATCTTAGCATCTGATGGTCATACCATATGCAGTGGAATCTAGCCAGCAACAAAGGATGAACATCGTATATGAGAAGCGAAAATTAAATTTATGTGATGTATGCTAAAGGGGACAGGGAGTGAGAGTGGGAAATTAAAACATGGGAAACATAAAAAAGTTTTAAAGGTGGAAAAGGTGAATCATAAAACGGAGTAAAACTGACTGACATGGTAAAGGGCTATTTAACAAGTCAGTAAAGAATGTGCTAAACTGTGTAAGTGCAATGTTAAAACACTAGCATAAACAAAAGAAGAAGAAACAGATTAGGCTGCATGTAGTTAAAATCAATATAAGGCTATTGGACCTAGACTGAAACACTATGAGAGAGAGAGAGAGAGAGAGAGAGAGAGAGAGAGAGAGAGAGAGAGAGAGATATGGACAGAAATCATACATGCCCCAATTCAGCAGCATCAGATGCATGGCAACACTGTATGCCACCGTCCACAAGGTCTCCCTCACAACTCTGTAATAACCGGCTTGCAGTGTGCCAACAGCAGGCAGCAGTGAAAGATGGAGTGGGAGAGTGTATAAGAATTATATCGCTGTATTGGCGTTACTTCATTATGGAAAGTGAGCTAAGGAAACTTTTACTATGCTGAAACTTCTCGGTATCAATGAACGATTTGTGTTTCAGACAATAGCACGGTTTAAACAAATGGGTGCAACTTTTGATTGCATCAGATCGGGCCATCCTAGGTGCGTATGCAGAAAAGAATTTGTGAATGCTGTTTGTGCAAGGATTCAACGCAATCCTTTGTGTAAACAAACAATTTTGTCTCGTGAAATTAATATGTCTCCACGAACTACGTCACGTATTTTGAAGGATGACTTATGTATTGGTGCATATAAAAGAGACACATGGCATTTGCTAACTGAAAAATTAAAGGAGATAGGCCGGGTTTGATCCCAGGCTTTATTAACGTCATATGGGGAGAGCCAGTATCGTGACATCCTATTCACAGATGAAAAAATATTCACTGTGGAAGAGTTGTTTCAAATGCAAAATGATCATATGCACGCACGGTCCTCCAAAGAAGCAAGAAAGTAAGTTCCACGTGTGCAGCATGGACATTACCCAGCTTCTGTCACGGTAAGGTGGGAAATTTCCTGGCAGGGAGCATCGGAGTTGCATCTTTTGCGAAGGAAGAGTAAAGAGTTTCGCAGCTGTCTACCCCCAATTTAAAGCTGTTTGAAGGGAAACCATGGATTTTTCAGCAGGATAGCGCTCCTGCACACTCTCCTGCAGTCGCTACTGCTGACTGGCCTAGTGGAAGTCTGGACCTCAATCCATTCTCTGTGGGAGAAGCTTGAGGCGATAGCATGTCAAAAATGGCATTGCAATATTGAGATGTTAAAAAAATCTATCACGTCAGGTGTGAAAATAATTCCACTGGACACGGTTCGTTCAGCTATTGATAAGTGGCCTCAACGTCTTCACTACTGTGTTGCCGTACATGCTGATCATTTCAAAGAAGTGTATGTTCATTCTGTAGCATTTTTTTTGTGTTTTTTCAGCATATATGTATATTAATGGGTTTGTGTAATTTTATTTAGAAGTTATATGCATTGAAATTACTGACAGAACTTATGGTGTGTGTGTGTGTGTGTGTGTGTGTGTGTGTGTGTGTGTGTGTGTGTGTGTGTGTGTGTGTGTGTGTGTGTGTGTGTGTGTGTGTGTGTGTGTGTGTGTGTGTGTGTGTGTGTGTGTGTGTGTGTGTGTGTGTGTGTGTGTGTGTGTGTGTGTGTGTGTGTGTGTGTGTGTGTGTGTGTGTGTGTGTGTGTGTGTGTGTGTGTGTGTGTGTGTGTGTGTGTGTGTGTGTGTGTGTGTGTGTGTGTGTGTGTGTGTGTGTGTGTGTGTGTGTGTGTGTGTGTGTGTGTGTGTGTGTGTGTGTGTGTGTGTGTGTGTGTGTGTGTGTGTGTGTGTGTGTGTGTGTGTGTGTGTGTGCCATCTTTCAGCAGGACAATGCTCGTCCACACACAGCACTTGTGTGATGTTGACTCCACTGGCCAGCAAGATCCCCAGATCTGTCCCCGATAGAACATGTTTGGGACCATCTCAGATGTCAACTCCATCCTAGTGCCAGTATCTAGGATCAGTTTCAACAGTCGTGGGCCAGCTTGTCTCAGGAGAGAATACAATGGCTTTATGACACCCTTCCCAATGGAGTCAGTGCATGCATCCAAGCCAGAGGAGGTGCAACAACATACTAATAAATGGACTCAAACTGCTAAGTTCTTTGTAAATTTGACTAGATTTTGTCATTACTGAAATAACATCACATACCCTCTCAACACATGAAATTTCATTTCATTCCCTTCTCCCCTTTTGGGTGCTTCAATTATTTTGTCAGGCAGTGTACATATGTTAAGGGCTCTTCCCCTGTGCCTTTCGGGTACCAATCGCCAGGTCAACATATTGCCAACTCATCCACAGTCTGCAACTGCTTCTTTGTTCTTAATTATATATACTGGTACAGAAAAATAACCCAAAGTTTGCAACTCTTTAAATTGGATTTATTTTAAATCCTACAGAAGTGTGTACAGTATTTTTTTTTTAATTTGCTCAAGTTAAATGTGATACTGTTCGAATATCAAATTCCTACTGCAATTTAATATGTTAAACTAAAAATATAACAGAAGTTGAGTAGCATGTTTTTTTCCAGCAGCACTGTGCTTGTGATGGAGGAAATTAAGATAGGAGAAGAGTCCACAGTGCATTATTATGAACCAGAGGGGTAGATACATCAATGCAGTGGAAGCACCCATCTCTCCAGTCAAGCAATCATTGAAGACATAGGTTTCTGCTGGGAAAGTTTGTCATGGGTGAAAGGTTGTCATGCCCCTATATTCGTGCACTTTCAATAAAAGGATCAAAAGGGCTGAAATAATCTACCAAACAATCCGGACTTGGCACCACTGGTGTTTCACTTGTTTGAAGCTTTGACAGGACATGATACGATAACAGAAGCAGTGCAAGATTGGTTCAATGCCACACCAAAAGTATATTTTTCTTGAGGGCTTCCACAAATTTGTAGGCAGGTGAACCACACATGTTGCAGAGAATCAAGGCACATGCAAGCCCTATAAGTATACTTGTAAAGGAGCTATTATAAAATGTGTATTATTTAATAAGGTTCCCTTGTATTGTGACCGTATCGGTCATGCACATATTTATTTATTTATTATTTTAGGCAGTGAAAAACTTTTGTTAAGCTCCCTTGTACATATTGCAGAAAGTTACATTAGGTTGCACCTGCTTACACAACACTTCTAACTTGGTAAACACGACTCCGTCGTAACTGAAGGAATCCCCAGATAGAGAGAGAGGGATGAAAAATAACAAAGAAAGAAAATCAATACTAATACCTCCACCCGCAAAAAAATTGCCGAAACGCGGCGATGCCAACTTGCAAGCTTCATTTGTATGGTATGATTTCAAGATATGCATAACAATTAGTATGGGAAACCTCGGGATGTCATATGTTTTCATAATAGACCTCTGCCAAAATTCGAGTTCTTTATAAAATATTGACGTGTGGAAAAATACGTGATCATCTCATTATATAATTACGAGAGCATCACCAAGCTAACTATGTACGCAGAATCCTCACGGGGGATTCTGTAAAGGCTTTATTTTGATAATAAATTTTAAATAAACGGCCGATCAATGCAGATTCCGCACATAACAAGACTACTTAAGAGTCTGAGTCACACATTTAAGCGCATTACCGATGTCATACGACATGTAGAACTATTAATTTAAAAAAATGGTGGGGACTGACCGCCGTCTATTGTGCGTGTAGGGCTTAGGTTATAAAAAGGGCAGCCATGTTGACACAACATCCACTTGAAGCGAAAGATTCAAGGCAGACCCACAGTTCGCTTACCTGTATTTGAGAGTAAAAATATACATTTTGCAAATACGAGGTGTGAAAAACCTTGTCCAAGTTATAATATTGAAATTGTTTAAGTAACGTGACCGCAAGAACTGTGTTACAGTTTTAAAAAAAAATTGTGTTTGAGTGACGCAACATATTTCAACATCATTAAAGTTGTTACAGTGCAGAAGAGAACACTGGGATTATGAACGTGCTCAGCAGGAATAGCAGTGGATACGAACCTGTGACCAATGTCAGCGCCATGAGAGCTTAAGCGACGATAAAAGGCCTTTATCCTGGGCCCGAGCCACGGATTTCACGACATGACGATAAGTACAAAAATATAAAATTTTATCTAAATAAATGCACAGTTATATAATATGTAGATCACATAAATTAGGTTAGAAATGTAAATTGCATGTATTCTTGAATTAGAGAGGGAACTTGTGAGTGGTCTTCATATCGTTTATATTCTTCTAGATGGAATTGAAAGTCTTATTACATGGCTAAAATTCGGGCATAAAAAATATATCTAACGTAATGCATGTACGTGATTTAATTGGAAAAATATTAGTTAGTCTGAGAGTGCTTAGATTAGGTGAAGAAAATGTAGATTGTATTATTGATAATTTCAAACCGTGATATGTATATTTTATTTACGGGATATTCAAGCCTATTGTGGTAATGCATGGCGACTGTGTCTTCAAAATGAACTATTGGCTTATACCATGAAGATAGGAAGGCACTCTTATTTTCATGTAATTTGCATGATAATAATAGGTAGATGGCTGTATTAATTATATGCGTAACTTTGACAAGCCTGGACAACAAACAAACGCCCTCCCATTGAGATAAGTGTTTTCCTTTAATGTCAAGTATTTCCCTTTCTGTATATGAGAATAACATTATGGATATGTTTAAATCCATATTTGATTTTTTTTGTGTCTGAGTTCAAGCTGTAGGAAAACATAGGCTGAGATAATTTTTGTAGTTGGATGGATGTGAACCCGGGTATTCTAAGTCTATGGATGTGACATTGAGAAAATGAATAGTGGCTTGATATTGATGGCTTGATATTGAATTAAAGAATTGTAACGGGGCAGTGAATTAATAAGCCAGTGGAGCTTTGGAATATGATATGGGGATATCAGTTGAAATGACATTATTTACTATGATATATTTTAAGGAAGACGATTTGGTCTAACCTTGAGTTGTTGACAAGATGTATTTAGTGGTCAGCCATTATTTTGTGTAGTTAGACATTGTAAGATGATTTAGAGAAGGGAGAGTGAGCAATCCCCTTGAAAATGGTCACTGCCAAGTGTATTGTTCAAGCCTGTCCACTACGTCTGAATGCAGGAAGGTTCGCATAAACCGACTACATTTTAAAGGATTCTTTTAACTCTTTCAATTTTAATTCTATAATGAAATTAAATAACTGGAACGCAAGTATTATTATTGATTTGTTGACCTTATGAATAACTGAGAAAAGGAGATTTTATAGACCCGTTTGTCGATGTCATCCTGGTTATCATTGGTTCAAACTCTGAGGCAGACCTTGGATTTTCCTTGTCACACAATTTCGTTTTCTTTTTCATTATACAGCCAGTTGCATGCGTATATTGTTTATAGTTCCTTTTAAAATATGTGTACATATTTTTTTAAATACGCTCTTTAAGTTGAGTTTTACATTTTTATTTGGATGACAAAACGAGCTCTATCTTGTTATTTTTTCATTGGATTCATTGTGATGTGGGTTCAATTTCTGGACCTGACATCAGTCAATTTTTTTTATGATTATGATTTTATCGACTAGTGTTCGCTTATTCTTTGTTTACTTATTTTGTTGTATAATTAATTAGTTAGGCGACCACTCCAAGTTATCTTCAATTTTTTTCTTGTATAGATAATTGTTTCTTCTAATAGTGAAGAAAATTCGTAATGATAACCGCCGCATTTCCAAGGATATTTCTTATTAAAAAAATATATGTTATACCAATTTTAATGTAATACTTATCGTCATGTCAAAGAGGGAATGGAGAAATCAACTTCAATATTTCAAAATTTTGTATTTAGTCCATCGGACATTGTATATTCTATTTTGATTATATTATAATTATTTAGGGTTAATTTCAATTAATTATGATTTATCAAGGATTAATAAATAGGTAATTAAACTTTTGTTTGCCTGTCATTTTGCCAGAAAACATTGCATCCTAAATTTCCTTCCGTTCATTTATGCCTATAAGCTAGTTATGTGTTATAGTTTGATCTTTTGTCACGAACGCACCGTGGCCCTGGGAGGCCGTTGGTTTGATTCTATGGAACGGAGGAGTGCAATTGATCCTTGCACGGTCAAAAGAGCTGTTGCTCACCCATCATTTTGAAGAGTATCTTTCTTTCGTTTTTCCTACATGAGGTGGCATTTGACTCTAGACTAAAAATGTCCCATACCATCAAACGCCTTGGCATATGGAGCTATATGGTGGTAGCCTGATATTATGGGGATTATCATGCTGTCATGTGGTTCTATGAGGCAATGGCGTGGGTGGTAAGGTTGCAGTATATTTATTTATGTTATACTGGAAACATTTAGAATAAATGTAATACAATGTTATTCAACACTCATTTACTGGGTATATGGTGTAGGGTAGCATACACTCAATCACAATGCTTTCATCTCCAATACACTATTTCATTTTTCCTTCATTATCAAAGCAGTTCAGCACTAGTCACGTGGACGGCTTATAGTATCATTAAATTTGATATGAAAATCAATTGACAAAATAAAATCTTTATTCTTATATTCTCTTGACGATCATTTTTGTACATGGTACAAGAATTTTACATTTTTATATTGGGGTTCTCTATAAGAAAACTCAGGTACAAACTTGGAGCATGAAGGCTAATTGAGAACTATATGAAAGTGTTGAAAACAGAAGCATTAAAAATACATAACTAATCCAGAAATGGTAAAGAATCCCCATTCAGTTGCTGTTCCTATCCATCTTTATCAATAAATAACAAGCAATGCTGAAAAACATAATATTTACTTGCACTAAAATATTGGTTGAATATGAACAATAATGGTGATTTAAGAAGTACAATGGCTTGAAATTAATACAGCTGTTAAATTTTATGAACATCAGTTGAGGGCATGTTGCAAATTAAAGAATGACTTATGCATGTACAAACTGCTCATTTGAAGAGTTTTATATTCTGAAAATCTAATCTTAGACCTCTCTTTATAAGAAGTCAAACTTGTTTGAAAACACTTGTAATTACAGTACAAGTAGTAAGACCTGTTCCAAAAGTCTTTTACCATTGGAGGCTGGACAAAATAATGTTGGCAAATAAAAATTGAATGAAATATTATGTGTCAACTTCAGAAAATAAGTTGAATCTTACTCATTAGCTGAAAGGTAGTTCAAATGGTATACAGACCTGTACGGTAAAACAATTACAGCTTTTTTTCACAAGTCAAAGGCTAAGGACAAGTTAACTTTCATGAAAAGAAGAAATGAGACCTATATGCCAACTCTGTAGTGAATGAATATCAATGGTAACTGAATGGGATCATGTCAATCAGAATTAATACTATGTGCAGATATGTGTGAACACAAAATTAAGACCGAAGGTAGGCTTAACTACCAGGAAAGTCCTGTACTATAAGGTTAGATTTATTACATACATCAACACTATAGACTTTGTGTTTACATGAAATAAATTCATGTAATAAAAAAATCATAAAAAAGAGCTTACATTTAAAGTTCTTAAAAATGTTACTATAATCTGAAGAGTTTTGTATGATACAACAGACCAACACTTTCCCTCCTTGTAAGATACAGGTCACCTAATCAAAATAAAATTTTACACAGTGCATTTAAGATCTTCATAAATGTCAACCTAATATTTCAGATCTCTATTCAATCTTTAATGACACTGTTATAAATATTTGATATCTAAGTAACAAACATCCTTATCAAGAGAGAGAGAGAGAGAGAGAGAGAGAGATGTATTAAAGAAATAAATCATCAGTCCTCCAATGAGGGTGACCATTTGGATCCGGAATACAGTTTCAATTTCAATGGAGTTAAAAAATAACAAGAAATGAAAATTTAATCGTTGAAGCTGATATCTTCTTTTTTCCCCAAGGTTAGTGGGGGAGAAATGTCAACCACGTTCTCAGGTACAGATGGAAGTGAATGATTTGCAGAGAGTCCCTCAGTATCTGTATTACTATTTTTTCTAACTCGCAGAATGGAACTTTCAAGTTTTGTAGGAAGTTCGATGTCTGACTAGGGAGGGCGCTTCTTGCTCCGAATAGCAGGCCTCTGACAATCCACCGATCGATAGGTATTTTATACTTAAATGAAAGGTAAGGTAAGCATGGAATATAAATAGCTTGCTTTTCTAGGTCCACATCCCGAGCCTGATCCAGGTCCCTTTCAAAGTGAATGGTGGGATCTAAGACCATCGCTTTAATGTCCTCTCTGTTGATGGCTACGATGTCCACCCTCAGCATCATGATAAATTAATTTTGAAAAATGGACTAGTTTCCAACTCAAAGCAGGACAACACAAAAAGTCCTCAATGAGATGATGAGGTGTGACAGGGCAGGTTCAGTGATTAGATTGAATGGCTTCTTTGTCATGAGCACAGAGGAAGGGATGGTAACAGTGCTAAATAAGCAGATAGGCTGTGGAAAGGAAAATAACTAATTAATAAAAGTCTACTGTACCCTCAATAATGCCCCACCTCAAAATAGCAAAGACTCATGAAACAGGTTATAAACATTTACAATAACCGGTCACAATTTAGACCAAGCACTATATCTCACGAGTTTAGTTACATAATTTCTGTGATTTTAAACAGCAATCGTGCCCAGCATCTTGGTTTTTTTTTTTTTTTTCTAAACCATTTTTTATATTTCATATTCCAAAAATACAAAATAAAATACTACATAAACTTGCTTCTTGCAAAGATTTAAATTACAGTATTATAAAAATATTAATAAATTATAGCAACTCCTGATAAATAATCTAAAAATCAAAATATCAATATAAAATTCAAGGAAAAATGCAATGAAATTAACAACTTTGAGCATTACAAGCAAGAAACAAACTTACACAATACAGATGTATTCACTGAGGATGACAAGATTGCCCTACCTAACTATATTATTTCTTGTGACACAGATAAGAAAACAAACACCAAAACATTACATGTGATACAAATATGACTGCAAAGGGTCACCTGCATAGCTTATAAAAAAAAACCAGTGATTAAATAGTGATGAGAACTATTTGAAAAAAAAAAAGTGAAAACAACACTGTTAAATTTGCAATGAATATACTATATTGATATTATGATTTGTAGAGGTAATACAGTAAGTATAAAGAGAAACTGTATTTGATAGACAAAAGAAATGAGTGACGGAGTACAGCTAAAAAATAACAAAACTGATATTTCTGCCACATCCTTGTGGCCTTGGCAACAGTGAACATACCAGTAGATTGGCCTATGATCTCCCCTCTATCTACCACCAAATTTCCTAATGCGTGCAGCCAACAGTTGGTTTGTAACCTTACTTTGAAGTGGATTGTATACATGACTGCAGTCAGAATAATGTTAAGCATTAAAATGTACCCAAGTATCAAAGTGAAATTCCTCAAAATAATTTAAAATCTGTTATAGAAACTTACAATTTGCTGATCAAAGTTTATGGTAATAATGGTGTATCTTATAATCAAGTGTTTAAGGTGTTTAATAATTTATGGAGGGAACAGGTCAGAGACAATTTGCTTCCCAGTTGTCATACCACATTAAAAAAAGAAAAATGCTACATTAGAAAAAGATGACAATATTAATTTTTTTAATTTGCTTGAGAATTTAGGCAATACAAGAACACGGTACCAAGACGCCTCATTCCAGATCAAACGGAAGCTTGAGTGAACATTTATTTTCTGCCAAATGCCTACTTACAAACATTGAAAAGGATCCAAATATTTCGGGAAACATTATAACTTATGATGAATTGCAATTTTTTTTCTTCAGTATGACAAACTAAATGCCACTGCCATGTACTGAAAGAGAACTAATTCACAAAAACAAAAAATAACAAAAATAGGGCCCATATGTGCAAAACCAAATTCAAAACAATGATGATCATCTTTATCAATAGGAATATCAATATCCAAGGGACTGCTCAAGTCAACTTTATGCTGGTCAGTCTGTTAACCTAGTCTATTATAAGGAAGTTTTGACAACCATTCATGAACAAGTGAAAAGACAAGATGACCAGAAATTATGAAGAATAGCTTGTAGTTTCTTCACCAAGATAACACAGCAGAACACAATGCTCTGTCTGTCCATACCTTTCTTATGAAGCAGATCTCCACCATACTCACAAGACCTAGTCCTATGATAACACTGACAGCTCAGAACATAATTCTTAGTTGAAAAGTTTTACTTCCAAAGCTTCCCAGCCCAAAGTTTGTAACATTTTCATATCACTACTCTATTGTCAGAAATCAGCCAGATCAATGAAAATGCAGAATGAGAAGACTACATTGAAGACCACTACATTTCCATTCAGTAATCTCTTAAACAAAGACTTCCACTGTACCATTTTTATTTTTTTGCTTTACGTCACACCGACGCAGATAAGTCTTATGGCGACGATGGGACAGGAAAGGAATAGGAAGAAAGCGGCCGTGGCCTTAATTAAGGTACAGCCCCAGCATTTGGCTGGTGTGAAAATGGGAAAACACAGAAAACCATCTTCAGGGCTGCCAACAGTGGGGTTCGAACCCACTATCTCCTGGATGCGAGCTCCCAGCTGCACGCTCCTAACCGCACGGCTGTACCAATATTTATTTTCTAGCTGCACTTCATATATTTTATCATGGATAACTTTAATATTAAGTGGATGTTGCCATTTCCACAAGCAAGAAATGTTCATGATTTCAATGAATAAAAGTGAGAAAATTCATACAAATAATGAGATGAAAAGTTTTTTAGGCATCAATTTATATACTTAACCCAAGATCAACAGTTGGATTAAATGAAATATCTGAAGAAGATTGTTTCTTTTTTTTCTTATTTTTCCCCAAGAAGTGGGACTGACTAGCATTAATGACAAAATTTGAAACAATACATAAATCTTCAAGGCTAAAGACAATTATACATGGTGCATGAATGGTGAAAAATATGAGGCACTGCTTTGTTTCAGCCTTGTAAACAAGTAGATTTATCTGAAATATTCTCAACTATTACTCATGATATATTATAGGAGTTCAGTGCATAGCACATTGACATTCTCCCATTTCTAGATCTGAGTATTCCCTAATAGGTTTTCACACATTCCACCTATCAAGTTCAATGGCTAGTATTCCAATGCATCAAGTCTGCCACTATGTACATCTCTTAGCTTACAGCAACTCTAAATATTCAACAATTATTTACAGGAAGCAAGCATTTAACAAGCTATTTTACAAGACTGATTTCCTCAGAAATAATTTTGCTACATGATCCAGCTTCAACTTGTCATGAAAATAATTTTTACTGGTTATAGCTTTTCCAATTATCTTACTGTAATAAAGGTTAGTTTGCAATGTTCACTGTGCATGCCCTGGGAGATAGGAAGATTTTAATGCCATTTGCTGTTCTAAAATAGTCTCCTCATATCAATCCAGGCAACTGCAGCGATGTCGTCTTTTCCCATGTCATGGCTGGTTCCCAAGCAATTCTGTGCTTAATTCATTTATTTACAGTTCCCTTAATATTGTACTACCTTTTCCCCACAATACCTGACCCTATACTGATCATCCCCTTCAAACAGGTTTAGCTCCAGTTTTGAACTGGAGCTGTTTGAAAAATTAATACTTTTATTCCCAGTATTTTGTACAACTTATTCTACCCTATTTTTTTTATTCACAAATTACTGCATAAACTAGGCTGATATAGAGGCAGGGGAAACAATAATTATTACGGCAGCTTGCGCAAGTAATAAATGCCTAAATGACATATTTTAGCATTTTTGTATGATTTTTGCAGAACCTTTTTCCTGCTAAAAAATAATTTATTGGAATTGATTTGAAAATGAACATTATTGGAGACACCTAAGTTTGTGAGAGATGTGAAACGTATGAAAAAAATCATCCATCGGTAGGATTCGATTCAAAGATCCCGCGCTTATGGAGCGGAGGTCTTGCCGCTGCGCCACGAGCTCATTGTCTTTTTCGCAAACATAACTTGCACATAAGCGCACTGGAATTTTTCATTAATTAATTTCTTGGAAACGGCTGAGAATTACGCCTTACTACGTGTACCAAAGATGGATCAAATCGGTCACCCATCCACCATAGTCCACTATTCTCTAACGTCGCCCTTTACAAGAGATCCTTTTCTAGTACCCTGAAGTGTGTTGGACCTGGTATATTTAATCTGACACAACTGAAGTTGGTGATGAGTCTTATTATCCAGGTGTAACCACACAATAAGATAAAACAAGGGACTCATAAGTACAGAACACAGGATGGTACAGACAGGAAAGTAGTACAGAAACAGTCACAGTTTATGACAAAAGAACCATATTAATATTCATCTGGAGGTGAAATGAGTAAAACCTTAATTAGGTCATTAGATTATGATGCATGCATGCCCATTTTAGCATCAAATTACATGAAATCCAAACCAACACACTGTAATTATTCATTCTGAAAATTTGTTATTTTTATGCTTGGTGAAAAACTTCAATAAACATTCTCAACTGTTGCGATCTCAATAGTCTGTTCCTTATTAAGTAAAAGAGGTTTATATTCTTGAAGTAAATATTCCAAACTTGAATCCTGCAATTATTTCATTTATTGAGAACATTACATAAATAGTCATTCACTCTAAGCTGTAAATGAGGAATTATACCACGTGGGCAGGATATGAATTGAATAAGTGCACAGTACACATCTGCACAAAGGGCAGGTTCCGTGTCCTGCCCACTCCCATCACACAACGGGATCATCCTGAGGTAACCCGCTATTTCCCAGAGGAGGAATGGGACAGACAGAGAGAATGGACCAGTGCAAGAAATGGGACGGGGCGAGGAGCGTCCGATGTAATGACAGGCTTGTGTGGGCTTGAGTGCAGGACACAATGCGATATGTGAGCAGTACTGAAACTAGGTTGTGAGTACATGGAAAACTGTTTTGTAGTTCTGTCAACATAGAAGATCCTCATCGTCACTGTGAAAGTACCTCTTTTCACACAACCTTCAATTAAAACATTAAAAATGATAAAGAGATGGGCATAATATTATACATGGGTTTACCACTTAAAATCAGTAAACCTTAAACAACCAAGTGACATGTACAAGTAAGCGAGTCCTTTTCCTTGCATCTCCAGATACAGTTGCACAGGTGTCTCCTCATTTCAAAACCAATACCTGCCTGCCCCCAAGCCCATTTATTCCTTCACCATATGAATATCCAGGATGGGTAAGATCAGGTGCGGGATGGGGCAGGATGGGAACTGTGCAGTGTAGCAGTGGGCAGGACGGAAATGACAGCCCATGCTTCATGACAGAATGGAATGGGAAGCCCGCAACACATGAAGTGGGCAGGATAGGTTGGTAAAACGGGACGGATTTGCAGAGCTCTGGCACACAGTGGGTCCAGTTCAGCTGCGATGTCGGCCAAGACCACGACTGATAAGATGGGAATCTCGAGCTTCATAGAAACTGTGAGCGCATTATCAGTCTGAGTTAAACAGCAGCTGAAACGGCATATGTACGATAGTGTGCAAACAAAGCTATGATTAATTTAATGAAACTTCAAACTTACAATCTCTGATTTTACATTTTCCTTGACCTTACATCATGAAATGCAAGTCTGTATAATTAACGTAAAAGTTTCCTTGAACATACGTTTCCTTGATTTTACAATTTCCTCGAAAATATGCTAGGGTTTTGAAGTCCCGCAGTAAAGAACAGTCTTGATCCTACGAGTTATTGATTGGAATATATTACGTGCTTTCCTATCGGTGAGCAGAATGACTTGAAATGTTTGCAACATTACACGTATTCCTATTGGCGGCAGTGGAGAACAATAACAATAATCGATATATCGGTTGCCTAGTGAGAGAGAGAATTGTAGCGCATAGTGTTTGTTTGATAACTCAAAGCAGTGAGGTGCAGCAAAGAACCAAGGTTAAACAAAGCAGTTGACATTTTGTGTGTTCCTTAATGTAGTGAATTACCACTGTTTTAGTAACTTTTCTGAGTTGTAAAGCACTATGTAACATGTACTCATAGAGAAGAATCAGAACACCCTTCCTCTGGATGAGAAACTGAAAATTTTGCGACAAGCTGATGCCCAGGTGGGGATGCGCATGGACTTGGCTGCAAGACATGGTCTGCATATATCTATGTTAAACACAATTGTGACAAAATGAATCAAAATCAAAAACAGTTTCATGCCCTTCCGTCTCAAAAAATCGCATGAAGGTGTCACCACTGGAGGAGTTGGAGTCCATCCTTACAAGTTTGTTTTAGCAAGGCCGAGCTGCTAATGCAAAACACTGCTGGAGATCATCTGAACGAAAAGGCACTACATATCACTGTGTGGCTTGGAACCAATGGCTTCAGAGCAAACGACCGGATCGAAGAAAAGAAAAGACATAATCTTGTTTACAAGACTGTTTCTGGAGAGAGTACGGCTGTTAATCCTGCTACGGTCAGCAACTGGAAAGATCAGCTTCCACATCTAATTGAAGGTTATGAAGAGAAAGACTTGTTCAACACTGATGAAACCAGACTTTTCTATAACCTTCAACCCAGCAAGACCCTAACCTTCAAATGTGACCCATGCCATGGTGGTATAAAATCCAAGCAGAGGGTTACAGTTCTTCTGGCTTGTAATGTTGATGGAAGTTTAAAGCTCCCCCCACTTATTTGAAAATTTAACAAGCCTCAGGTTTACAAAACATAAGAAAACAACCATCACAAAGTAAAGAGCCAATTCTCAAGCCTGGATGACGTCCGTTACTTTCAAGGAGTATCTCGTACAGCTGGATCGGCAAATAGGCTCCAAAAACAGAAAGATTCTTCTGCTCATTGACCAACTGACTAATTGATTAATTCTCTGAGATATGTGAACGGTGTTTTTTTTTCCCTCAAACTGCACTAATCAACTGCAACCATTGGATCTGAGCATCAATTATGCTTTCAAATACCACTATCACAAGCAGCTGATCAAAAGGGCTGAGGCATTATTATTTTGAATTGCATGACAAACACAATCTGTGCAATATAAATACTCTTCTTGATTTTAAACTTTCCTTCATTTTATATTATTTAAAGTAATATAATAATAATGTTGCTTTTATGGTTTTCAAGGACATTATTTCAAAACAGTCCTCGGAGTACAATAGGGGTTCTATTGTAATAGGCCCAAGTATTCTATTCCACAAAGATTATTTATTTTCAATTCATGTGTGCATACAGGAGTGGCTTGTTTGCACACCTGTTCAACAATATGCTTACTGGCAAAGAAATGCCAAATGAATGAAGGGAGAATATGCTTAACCCATTTTTTAAAAGAAAGGGAAATATTCAAGACTGCGGCAACTATAAAGGAGTTACTTTGATGAGCCATGTAATGAATGTATGGGAGTGAATGGTTGAACAGAAACTGAGACAGGTAGTGGAAATTTGTGAGGAGCAGTTCGGTTTCATACATGGCAGAGGAACCACATATGCTACATTTACCCTGAGATGATTGATAGAAAAGTGTATGGAAGGCACAATCCTTATCGACCTTGAGAAGGCGTATGAGAGCACGACACGACCAGAAATGTGGAGATGCCTATGACAAAAGCTGGTGCCAGAGAAGTATGTTCACCTGATACAAGATACAGTAGAATCTTAAGGGGATTTGATATCTGTTCCTTAAAGTGGAAGATTCATGTTAAAAATGCAATATAATAAATTAAATAAAAATGTAACTGTGTTCTAAATTAATTTAATGGTAATAAGTAGGAATGGGAAAACCAATGGAAAAGTGCAAAAACTCAAGTTACTTCATGAGCACTACTTACAAGCAAACACACGTCAGCCACAATCATGCATCATCATCATCATCATCATCATCATGCTTGTTGTTTTAAGGGGCCTAACATTGAAGGTCATCGGCCCACATCATCATCATCATCGTGATAACTAGGAATGTTCGGTGCTGCCATCTAGAGGCGGATTATTTACAAGTCGTGTTACGTGTTTGAGTATGGAATGAGCAGGCAGTATAAGCATCCATCAGATGTATATCGAGCAGGTGGTGCTCTATACGAATGACCACAAAGTTACTTAAGTTACATAGGTCAGTAAACATCTTTTTAAATGATTTTCTTTTTCTGTATTCTTATTAGCCAGTGACTAGTACTGAGGTTGCTGTTTGGTAAAGTGCAGATAGTGTTACCATCCGGCTATGGGAGCAGGTTGTGAGGCCCATAGAGCTTTTGTCGCTCACACAGGCAACTCATAATCGGCTCACCAGGTATCTGAAACCTATGTAAATTCAAAAACAATATTTTGTCAAACCCTTCTGTAAGGAATAATACAAGACAATCAAAAAATTTGTGATGTAGCAGCCTATCATACAATAAATTTGAGAACCCCATGCTCAGTAATTAATTAGTCAGCCTTAGTAGATCCCCAAACACTGATTACATTGATATACAGTTGAACCTTAATATACTGAACCTCCATTACTCAAATTTTCAGTATCTCGAAGTAACTTAAATTTCCTGGCCGTTTGTCCTATTCTTCATGTGTATTTATTTCTCCATTACTCTAAATTCGGTTGCAGGAATTTCTCGATTTCTCAAAGCAAACATTTCCTCCCTTGAAGCAAAAAATACTCCATAACTCGAATTTTATGCAACATTAACTGTGCAATACGGCATTTGTGGTTCGTGAGGAACAGTTTAAAGTAAAGAAAGGTTTACAGTGATGCTGAGAGCTAATATGACGGACACCGAAAAACTAAAACTTCTAATGATTGGCAAATCAGCAAAGCCTCGCTGTTTCTCGGGTGTGAATTAATTACCGATCATGTACGAAAGCAACCCCCAAAGTCGCGGATGACAAGCTCCATTTATGAATCTCGGCTGCATGGTATTGATGAGAAATTTCAATGTGAAGAGAGGAAAGATTAACAGTAACAAATAGAAGAGACTATCGGATTTCTTCCAAAGCTGTTAACAAAGGTATGTTTTTTGTTTCACTACTGTATGTACTGTAACCTGTCTTCTAAAAAGTTACCACAATAACAGTTATCATTAAAGTGATGCCATAAAATAGAGTTTGTTTGGATATTTTTAAATACTGTTAAAAATAATGTATTCAGTATAAGCCCATAGATACATATGATTCATGTACTATACATGCTCAGAAACGGTATTCTCTATATCTCGAAATTTTGATAACTCGAAATAAAATTTAGCTCCCGACCTGATTTGAGATATCAAGGTTCCACTGTATTACTGTATATATGCAAATAATCCCCGCATACTTTTCTTTTTCAAAATTTGGTAGCCTTTCCTTTTTCAAAATTTGGCAGCGGGTAGTATTTATGTCAAGGTTAGTACACTGCTCCTGACATACAGAAATCTGGAAGTTGGTATTATTCTGCCCACTATGTTGACAGCTCTGTTCCTACCACAAGTGAGAAGAGTGCTGTATATATATTGCACCATTTGCATGGCATCATTTTAAATAGTCATGTGTTTAGAATGGCTGGTATTAGTTTTCATTATAGGTCATTCACAGCTGAAGAAAATGTTCACACTGTCAAAAAGGCAATGCCTTTGCTGGCAGGACCTAGTGTTTACAGTGCACTATGTCTTCTGGTATAGGCTAGCGCAATTTTGTTACTTTCATAGATCTGTCTCTGTCTTATCCTTGGCTTTGACAATATGAAAGCGACTGAGGTAAGAGCGATGCTAGTAACGTCATTCCTTATGCAGCCAGTCCCTGCTATGAATGGTGTGAAAATGTTGCTCATAGGGTCGGTGGTGTATGCATTTCAGTGGGCTTGGCAGACTGATATGTAATAGCAACTCTGGCTCGGTGAGGAAAGCAACGGGAAACTACCTCACTCCTCATTTCCCTAGTACGCCTCTTCAGTGATGCCTAGGCCATCTATGACAGCTGATGGCAGAGCTGTTGAGGATCCCACCAGCGGCATCGCTGACAGACTGAATATACATACATGTCAAAAAGGCAGAGCAAATTGGTAATCATGCTGTGGGAAAAAAGTATGACTAGAGTTCCAAATATGATTGGAGAAAAAATAAGCTTGTCTTGAACAGACAGTAACTGTTGAGCATTTTGTGGATAATAAAGCAAAGTTTCCAGACTAGAAAACAGGATATGCAAATATGTTACTGAAAGGGGACAGTCTGAATGTGTAGTCATAATATACATGTGCTGGATGAGAACTGTAGCAATAGCAAGAGAGTTAAAAATTATGGGTTACAAAGCCAGCAGTGGATGGCTCACACGTTTTTGGAATGAAATAACTTGTTTACATAAGAAAACTAGCATTGCACATCATCTCCCAGCCTATTATAAAGAAACGATTGTGAAATTCCACAGATTTGTTATTGGTTTGCAACAGAGAAAATTGTATTTACTTTCACAAATGCAGAAGTATTTATTGTACTGGAGTATTTACGAATTTTCAATATAAATATTTAACAAAGCACCAAACAAAGCAAAATTACCAAAACACCTTTTTCAAAAATTCCCTTCCTAAAATTAGGGTGCAGAGGTGATTCATGAATTTATGGTACAGTATGATACAGTTGGTCATGAAATGCCACCTGAAGTTGAAGAAATTAAAGAAAGGAAGGAAGCCAAGGAGATGGGATCTAGACAAGTTGAAAGAAAAGAGTGTGAGGGATTGTTTCAAGGAGCATGTTGCACAAGGACTAAATGGAAAGGCTGAAGGACACACAATAGAGGACGAATGAACAGTCATAAGGAATGAGGTCTCTAGGGCTGCTGAAGAAATGTTAGGAAGAAAGAAAAGATCAACTAAAAATCAATGGATAACTCAGGAGATACTAAACCTGATTGATGAAAGATGAAAAAACAAGAATGCAAGAAATGAAGAGGGCAGAAAGGAATACAGGCAATTAAAGAATGAAGTGGAGAGAAAGTGCAGGACAGTTAAGGAAGAATGGCTGAACGAGAAGTGCAACGATGTTGAAGGTTGTACAGTACTAAAAAAGGGATGCTGCATACAGGATTTTTTTTTTCTATTAGCTTTATGTCGCACCAACACAGATAGGTCTTATGGTGACAATGGGATAGGAAAGGCCTACCATATGGAAGGAAGCGGCCGTGGCCTTAATTAAGGTATAGCCCCAGCATTTGCCTGGTGTGAAAATAGGAAACCATCTTCAGGGGTACCGACAGTGGGATTCGAACCCACTATCTCCCAGATGCAAGCTCACAGCAGCGCGCTCCTAACTGCATGGCAAACTCACCTGGTTACAGGAAAATCAAGGAAACCTTTGGAGAAAGACGAGGCAAAAAGATGGTAGGAACATATCCAACAGTTGTATCAAGGTAAAGACATAGATGAAATGGTTCTGGAACAAGAAGAGGTTGTTAATGCTGATGAAATGGGAGACCCAATTTTGAGGTCAGGATTTGACAGAGCTCTGAGCAACCTGAATACGAACAAGGCACCTGGAATTTATGACATTTCCTCTGAATTACTGACTATCTTAAAAGAAAACAGCAAGGTGAGGTTATTTCCATTTAGTGTGTAAGATGTATGAGACAGAAGTGCCATCCGATTTTCGGCAGAATGTTATTACACCTATTCCCAAGAAAGCCGGTGCTGACAAGTGTTGAAACTACTGCACCATTAACTTAGTATCTCAAGTCTGAAAAATTTTAACCCCTATTATTTACAGAAGAATGGAAAGACTACTTGAAACTGGGTTGGGAGGAGATCAATTTGGCTTCAGAAGAAATGAAGGAACACGTGAAGCAATCTTAACTTTATATCTTAGAGGATCGAATTAAGAAGGACAAGTCCACGTACATGGTGTTAGTAGATCTTGAAAAAGCATTTGATAATGTTGACTAGACAAAGCTTTTTGAGATTCTGAAGGTGATTGGGATTATACCGAGAAGAATTATCTACAGTCTGTATAAAAATCAGTCTGCAGTGATAAGAATCAAGGACTTTGAAAGAGAAGCAGCAATCCAGAAAGGAGTGAGGCAAGGCTGCAGATTGTTCCCCCCTCCTTTTCAATATTTATATAGAAAAGGCAGTAAACGAAATCAAAGAATAATTTGGAAAGGGAATCACAATACAAGGAGAGGAAATCAAAACCCTGAGATTTGCTGATGATATTGTTATTTTATCTGAGACTGCAGAAGATCTGGAGAAATTGCTGAATGGTATAGACTCAATCTTGGGTAAGGAGTACAAGATGAAAATAAATAAATCCAAAACAAAAGTAATGGAGTGCAGTCATATGACGACAGGTGATGCAAGTAATATTAGATTAGGAAATGAAGTCTTAAAGGAAGTAGATGATATTGTTACTTGAGTAGCAAAATAACTAATGATGGAAGGACGACATAAAATGCAGACTAGCACAAGTAAGGAAGGCCTTTCTCAAGAAAAGAAATTTGCTCACTTTGACCATTGATACAGGGATTAGAAATATGTTCTTGAAGAGTTTTGCATGAAGCGTGGCATGGTATGGAAGTGAAACATGGAAGATAACTAGCTCAGAAAGAAAGAGAATAGAAGCTTTTGAAATGTGGTGTTACAGAAGAATGTTGAAGGTGAGATGGATAGATCGAATCATGAATGAAGAGGTACTGAATTGAATTGGTGAGAGCAGATCAATTTGGCTAAATTTGACGAGAAGAAGAGATAGAATGATAGGACGCATCTTAAGACACCCAGGACTTGTGCAGTTGGTTTTTTAGGGAAGTGTGGGCGGTAAGAACAGTAGGGGTAGACCGAGGTATGAATATGACAAGCAGATTAGAGCAGATATAGGATGTAGTAGTTATGTAGAAATGAAAAGGTTAGCACAAGATAGGGCAGCATGGAGCGCTGCATCAAACCAGTCTATAGACTGATGATTCGAACAACACAGCATGGTGCAGTATTAGCATTCAATAATGTCGACTGGACCACGCTATTTAAAATTCTGAAAGTGATTGGGATCACATACCAAGAACGAAGAATTATCTACAATCTGTATAAAAATCAATCTGTAGTGATAAGAATCAAGGGCTTTGAAAAAAGAAGCAGCAATACATAAAGGAGAAAGGCAAGGCTGCAGTTTGTTCCCCCCTCCTTTTCAATGTTTATATAGAACAGGCAGTAAAGGAAATCAAAGGGGAATTTGGAAAGGGAGTCACAATCCAAGGAAATGAAATCAAAACCCTGAGATTTTCCAATTATATTGTTATTTTATCTGAGACTGCTGAAGAACTAGAGGAAATTCTGAATGTAGAGGAAACATGTTGAACCAGCTCTGATATCCTGGCCACACAACCGAATTTCCTTTCAGGTAGAAATGCCCACACTGTCCATAAGAAAAAACAAGACAGAAATCACCAGATACTTCCCTCAACTCAGAGAACAAAACCACCAACATTTTATCAGGAATTTCTCTGCACACAAAATAATGAAGGCTAATGGACATTGCTTAATAAATAAGTCCAAAACAAAAGTAATAAAGTGCAATCGAACAAAGTCAGGTGACGCAGCTAATATAAGAATAGGAAATGAAGTCTTAAAGGAAGGAGATGAATATTGTTACTTGGATAGTAAAATAACTAATGATGGCAGAAGTAAGGACGACATAAAATGCAGACTAGCACAAGCAAGGAAGACCTTTCTTAAGAGAAAAAAATTTGCTCACTTAGAGCATTGATATAGGAATCAGAAAGATGTTTTTGAAGACTTTCATCTGGAGCATGGCATTGTATGGAAGTGAAACATGGATGATAACTAGCTCAGAAAGAAAGAGAATAGAAGCTTTTGAAATGTAGTGTTACATAAGAATGCTGAAGGTGAGATGGATAGATCGAATCACGAATCAAGAGATATTGAATAGAATTGGTGAGACGAGATCGATTTGGCTAAATTTAACACCAATACCATTGGTATTGAATAGGTGGACCTTTCTCTACCCTTTGATAGTGATCAATTGTCAATACGGACCATAATGAAATTCGTAACTTATGAGTTGGCTAAATTTGATGAGAAGAAGAGATAGATAGGACACATCTTAAGACACACAGGACTTGGTCAGCTGGTTTTAGAGGAAAGTGTAGGCAGTAAAAACGGTAGGCATAGACCAAGGTATGAATGTGACATGCACGTCAGAAAGGAAAGCATGGCGGCAGTGAGGAAGTGCGTGTGAGCGAGCGCCGTAAACCACCTAGCAAATCAGCAAGTTTAAATACAATTTTTGTGTAAAGTTACGTTACTAAATAACACTCAGTGATTAGATACATTCATTCACAACGCCTCCAAGTCTTTGAACAAGCGGTTTTCTTCATTCGAAGAAAAGCTAGACGACATCCGAGCTCACTTCAAGAAGGTAACGCGCGCCGCCAGCAGCAGTGCTACCAACCCCTGCGATGTTTCCCTAGACGCACTCCTCCTTGAGTTCCAGTCTTTCAGAGCTTCTGTCACCGAGAAACTCAAGAAGGTGAAGTCCGAACTTACTGAAATGCATAACCAGATCTCCAAACAGGACGACCTAATCGACGAAGCAGAGCAGTACAGCAGGAGAAACTGCCTATTGCTCCACGGGGTGGCAGAAGCTCCGAACGAGGAAGTCTATGATAAGGTGTTCGGTATTGTGAAATCCCACCTAGGGATAGACTTGACACTGGACAATTTAGATCGCTGTCACAGGATTGGGAAACCCAGGAGAACAACAGCTGAGGTAGTGACGGGAGGGAAAAGTTCACGCAATATCATGAATGTGACCGTATCTGGTGTGCAAAGAAATCACTGAAGTGACTGCTTCGGTCTGAAATCTGTATGGATCTGTATGGACTAAGGATGGACGAATCATTATTCTAAGCTCTGATGGGAAAAAGTCACAAGTGACCACACGAGCAGACCTTAACAATGTTTTTCAAGCAGCTAGGGGGTGAAAGAGTGTAGTGAAGTAACAACTATGTGGATTAGTTTAAGTTTGTATTATAGTGTATTATTATTGAGTGTGAATGTGATTGAGTGCATGAAAAGTCGGCGCGATATCAGAGGAGATACGAACGTAAGTAGCATGTATTCTACTTGGTTTTCTGCTTTGTTTGATGTGTTATGTTGGTAGACGAATCTGTCCCTTATGACAACGACCCACATTCCTCGTCTCCCCTTTTAACTCACCTCCCATACCCTGAGACAACGGGATCCATTCTGAGGCGACACCTGATGAATCATCCGAGAGCTCTCTCCTGTTGCCACCTAAATTCGCTATCCATTGCAGCTCACTTGGAAAACTACAGACTATTTTCGAAAATAATAAGGTGCATTGTATTGGGATTTCAGAAAGCTGGTTACGTGGAGATTTGCCATCTTGTGCTGTAAATCTCGATGGATACTCGCTCTTACGACATGACCGCACTGACAGATGAGGTGGTGGAGTAGCCTTTTACTACAGGAATGATTTAAAATGCAAGATTATCTGCACCTCAAACCCAAGCCTTCCCCTGTGACCTGAGTATATGTTTGTTAAACTCAATTGCAATAAGAAAATATTAATAGAAATATTAGACAAATGGAGGACTTCGAAGCAGCTTTAACAGATCTTATCTCAGTCTACGAAGATGTCATAGTCATGGGCGACTTTAATACTGACTTGTTAAAACAAACCAGTGAATCGGATAAGTTGCGTCACATATTCCATGCTCTTAGCATGGAAATCCTACCACTTAACGCTACGAACCACGTCTACTACCCTGACCACTCGACTTGCACATTAATTGACCTTATAATTGCAAATCAAACCCAGAAAATCATTAAGCACGGACAGATCCCAGCTCCTAGGATTTCAACATACATACATACATACATACATACATACATTATCATTATAGACTGTTATGCCTTTCAGCGTTCAGTCTGCAAGCCTCTGTGAATTTACTAAACGTCGCCACAATCCTCGATTTGCAACTAGTGTTGTGGCCTCATTTAGTTCTATACCTCTTATCTTTAAATCGTTAGAAACCGAGTCTAACCATCGTCGTCTTGGTCTACCTCTACTTCTCTTACCCTCCATAGTAGAGTCCATTATTCTCCTAGGTAACCTATCCTCCTCCATTCGCCTCACATGACCCCACCACCGAAGCCGGTTTATGCGTACAGCTTCATCCATCGAGTTCATTCCTAAATTAGCCTTCATTTCTTCATTCCGAGTGCCCTCCTGCCATTGTTCCCACCTGTTTGTACCAGCAATCATTCTTGCTACTTTCATGTCTGTTACTTCTAACTTATGAATAAGATATCCTGAGTCCACCCAGCTTTCGCTCCCGTAAAGCAAAGTTGGTCTGAAAACAGACCGATGTAAAGATAGTTTCGTCTGGGAGCTGACTTCCTTCTTACAGAATACAGTCGATCGCAGCTGCGAGCTCACTGCATTAGCTTTACGGCACCTTGATTCAATCTCACTTACTATATTACCATCCTGGGAGAACACACAACCTAAATACTTGAAATTATCGACCTGTTCTAGCTTTGTATCACCAATCTGACATTCAATTCTGTTGAATTTCTTACCTACTGACATCAATTTAGTCTTCGAGAGGCTAATTTTCATACCATACTCATTGCACCTATTTTCAAGTTCCACGATATTAGACTGTAGGCTTTCGGCACAATCTACCATTAAGACCAAGTCGTCAGCATAGGCCAGACTGCTTACTACATTTCCACCTAATTGAATCCCTCCCTGCCATTTTATACCTTTCAGCAGATGATCCATGTAAACTACAAACAGCAAAGGTGAAAGATTACAGCCTTGTCTAACCCCTGTAAGTACCCTGAACCAAGAACTCATTCTACCATCAATTCTCACTGAAGCCCAATTGTCAACATAAATGCCTTTGATTGCTTTTAATAATCTGCCTTTAATTCCATAGTCCCCCAGTATGGCGAACATCTTTTCCCTCGGTACCCTGTCATATGCTTTCTCTAGATCTACGAAACATAAACACAACTGCCTATTCCTCTCGTAGCATTTTTCAATTACCTGGCGCATACTGAAAATCTGATCCTGACAGCCTCTCTGTGGTCTGAAACCACACTGGTTTTCATCAAACTTCCTTTCAACGACTGATCGCACCCTCCCTTCCAAGATGCCAGTGAATACTTTGCCTGGTATACTAATCAGTGAGATACCTCGATAGTTGTTGCAATCCTTCCTGTTCCCTTGCTTATAGATAGGTGCAATTACTGCTTTTGCCCAATCTGAAGGTACCTTACCAACACTCCACGCTAATTTTACTACTCTATGAAGCCATTTCATCCCTGCCTTCCCACTATACTTCACCATTTCAGGTCTAATTTCATCTATTCCTGCTGCTTTATGACAATGGAGTTTATTTACTATACTTTCCACTTCCTCAAGCATAATTTCACCAACATCATTTTCCTCCTCCCCTTGAGCTTCGCTGTTCACAACACCACCAGGATGATTTCCTTTTACATTGAGAAGATGTTCAAAATATTCCCTCCACCTCTCCAGTGATTCCCTGGGATCTATTATGAGTTCACCTGAATTACTGCAAACACTGTTCATTTCCTTTTTCCCTCCCTTCCTAAGATTCTTTATTACTGTCCAGAAAGGTTTCCCTGCTGCTTGACCTAGCCTTTCCAGGTTGTTACCAAAATCTTCCCATGACTTCTTTTTGGATTCAACAATTATTTGTTTCGCTCTGTTTCTTTCATCTACATACAACTCCCTATCTGCCTCGGCCCTTGTTTGGAGCCATTTCTTATAAGCCTTCTTTTTACGTTTACAAGCTGCTCTCACTTCATCATTCCACCAAGATGTTCGCCTTTTCCCGTCTTTACACACAGTTGTTCCAAGGCATTCCCTGGCTGTTTCTACTACAGCATCCCTATATGCCACCCATTCACTTTCTATATCCTGAACCTGCTTAATGTCTACTGTTCGAAACTTCTCACTAATCATATCCATGTACTTCCGTCTAATTTCCTCGTCCTGGAGATTTTCTACCCTTATTCGTTTGCAGACAGATTTCACTTTCTCTACCTTAGGCCTAGAGATACTTAGTTCACTACAGATCAGATAGTGGTCTGTATCATCGAAAAATCCCCGGAAAACTCGTACATTCCTAACAGATTTCCTGAATTCAAAGTCTGTTAAGATATAGTCTATTATGGATCTGGTACCCCTAGCCTCCCACGTGTAGCGGTGAATAGCCTTATGCTTGAAGAATGTATTTGTAACAGCTAAACCCATACTAGCACAGAAGTCCAGCAAACGCTTCCCATTCCCATTAGCTTCCATATCTTCCCCACATTTACCAATCACCCTTTCGTATCCTTCAGTTCTATTCCCAACTCTCGCATTGAAATCGCCCATTAGCACTATTCTATCCTTGCTGTTTACCCTGACTACGATGTCACTCAATGCTTCATAAAACTTGTCAACTTCATCCTCATCTGCACCCTCACATGGTGAATACACGGACACAATTCTAGTCCTAATTCCTCCAACAGACAAATCTACCCACATCATTCGCTCATTTACGTGCCTAACAGAAACTATGTTGCGTGCAATGGTATTCCTGATAAAGAGCCCTACCCCAGACTCTGCCCTTCCCTTTCTAACACCCGTCAAGTACACTTTATAATCTATCTCTTCCTCGTTATCTCCCCTTACCCGAATATCACTTACTCCTAGCACATCCAGATGCATCCTCTTTGCTGACTCAGCCAGTTCTACTTTCTTTCTTCCATAAGCCCCATTAATATTGATAGCTCCCCATCGAATTCCATTTCGTTCACCAAGTTGTTTCCAAGGAGTCCCTCGCCTGTCAAATGGGAGTGGGACTCCGTTACTCCCATAGGTCCGAGGCTTGCTTAAAATGTTCTGAGCTCGGTCGATTCATGAAGCAGGATGCTGCCCTACTTGCACATAGTCCAAGTGAGGATCTCTCCTCTAACGGGTTATGGACCACCGGTGGATTGTATAGTCCTAGCCGCCTGAGCACAAGGAGGACCACGACTCAGAATATGTCCGAGATGCCCACTCCCATTCCATAGCAACTGGTATCCCGACTCTCAGGACCACTTACTAGGCCACTCAGCCGTTGCCCATGGTTCACGAACAGGGACGTGACTACAGTAACCCACAAACATGAACTCACGACTTATTGTACTTATGTTACTCTATCCGAGGACCGAAGTATAAAGCATGCTATGTTATTTTAAGAGACATAAAACATATTGAACTAGATGACCTACGCAATGACGCATTTTACTTACTTTGGGATGACATACGTAATCTTCATGACATTGACTCGAAAGTTAACAGATTCAACTCTTTAGTGCTGAACTTGTATGACAAACATGCTCCAGAGAGGGAAGTAAGAATTACCTGCCCCCTTCCCCCTGGCTGATGACAGAGATATAATCTGCTATGGCCAGCCGTGACCGTTGGTACAGACAATTCAGATGAACACGTGACAGAGATAAGTTTGAGCAATACAGGAAACTGAGAAACAAAGTTAAACGGCTAATTAGAAACAGTAAATGCCACTACTTTGAACAGTTAGCGAGAAATAATAATTTAAATCAAACATGGAAGAAGCTACGATCTTTGGGCACAGGCAAAGCCATAGAAGAGCTCATTCCTACCATACCTCTAGATATGTTATATGATTACTTTTCTCAGCCTAAAGTCAGACCAGTTCCATTACCAGCTAATCCCACAAACTCAGCATGCCGTTCTGAGCGCAACCATTTCTCCTTCCACACCGTTAGCACAAATGATGTTAAACATGTGCTGTACTCTATCACTTCCAATGTGACAGGTAATGACGGTATCTCGATAAAATTAATTCAAAACATCATTGGGGCTGTACTGCCAATACTGACTCACATATTCAACTACTGCCTGACCAATGGAGTATTCCCTAATATCTGGTAAGACACACTAATAAGGCCAATCCCGAAAAACACTACCTTGGATTCTCCATCAGATTACCACCCTGTGTCCATCCTACCACCCCTCGCAAAAGCACTCGAACGTCTGATTCATGCACAAATCACTGTATACCTGACCCAGAATTCCCTCCTTGACCCTTTTCAATCTGGCTTTAAAAAAGGACATAGTATCGCGACAGCATTACTGCGGGTTACGGACGATATCAGCCATGCAGTAGATCAACGATATGTGGCTGTAGCAACACTACTAGACCTAAGCAGCACCTTTGAAACAGTTAGCCCTGGGTTACTACTGCTAAAACACCGTAGTTTCAACTTTAATGGACATCTCTTACATTCTTTAGCTCCTACCGTACTGACCGTCAGCAACGAGTATCAGTGGGAACAATGTACTCAGGATGGCATAACAAGTCAATAGGTGTCCCGCAGGGGTCGGTTTTGGGCCCACTTTTATTTGTTGTTAGTGTGAAGGACATAGGGGACGCATTGAAATGTAGCAAGTACCATATCTATGCAGATGATCTTCAGACGTGTTATCACTCATATCCGCAAGACATAGATTTAGCCACTGACAGAGTAAATTTTGACTTACAACGACTGAATGACTATGCAAAAATAACAGCTTGTTAATAAATCCTAACAAAACTCAGACTATTATATTTGGTACCAAAAGAAACCTTAACTTGTTAAAAAGTAGACATGTACCCCCAATTATTTTAAATAATACTGTCGTGCACTATTGTACGTTAGTAAGAAACTTAGGTGTTATAATGACTGAGACACTAAATTGGACTGAACTGAACAAGTGACAAATACATGCTGTAAAGTGCAGAAATCCCTTTTTCCTCTCAAATGCTACTCCATTATATTTCCAAAACGTCTTAAAATACAACTGGTAAAATCCTTAATCTTACCAAATTCTAGACAACTGCGACACTGTACTTACGGACATATCTCAAGACAGTAACAAGATGCTCAAAAGGAGTTTAAACACCTGTATTCGATCTATATTTAAGATGCGATATGATTCACACATTTCACCTTATTATAGGGAGTTATAACGGCTTCGTGTTCATGAGCGTCGCAGTCTCCATATGTTGTCCCTTCTGCATGGAGTTCTAAACTCAGTTGTACCGAATTATCTCTCATCAAACTTTAATTACCTCTCCTCCTATCATAACCACAATACACGATCTAGCTCCTGTTTAACAATATCTCTGTCACTACAGGACTTATAACCGCTCCTTTGTAGTCACTGCCGCTAGGCTGTGGAATACCCTCCCTGTTACTATTAGGGATTTACGTTCTCGTAGGAGATTTACGATGGATTGCCGAAATCACTTGCTGAATATCCCTAGCTGACTTGTTCGAAGTGCTTAGTGTGAATGAGTGTGTGAATGAGCTTATTTTCATAAAAATTAGAAATGTATTTGCTAGTTATAGGTTTTTAATGTGTTTCCTTATTTTATTATTACTAGTGTTAGTTTTAAAATTATTATCATGTTCATTTATATCATCATGTTGTACATTCTATAATTTTTTTTTTATTAGTATCTCCATATTTGCGATTAGTACTATATTATTTAAAAAAAATGATTTGTTGTATTTAAAAAATTATATGTATGTTAATTATTTTAAATGTTGTAGTTAAGTTTGAGAGAGGGCCTTGAGCCGTAACTTCGCCACAAATAAAGACGAATTACTTACTTACTTACATACATCAGAGCAGATGTAAAATGCAGCAGTTATGCAGAAATAAAAAGGTTAGCACAGGATAGGGGGGCATGGAGAGCTGAATCAAACCATTCTATGGACTGATAACAAACAACATTACAATTATGCAAGAATAAGCTTGAAGAACACCCAAAAATATATGTATATATGATCTGATTCTGATTACTTCGACCCCGGTAGATATCACCTCTACAACGCGAAGCCTGCAACAAAACTAACAAATAGTGATTTACATGTGTTGGGACCACATTTCTAGTACATGACAGCATTCAGAACTCGGTGCTAGACTTTTCATCACCCTCTGAACGCCTCTCTCCACTCACAGTTAAGTGCGCCGACATGGCCTACACACTGGTGAATACACATGCTCCAGTCAACAATGAACCTGACAAAGACAAATTTAAAGTTCACATCAGAACTTCAATGAGCAATTTCCAAGATCCCTCAACACCATGCCACGATCCTCCTCAGAGATTTTAATGCGCAAGGGTTACATAGAGTCTAACCACTATCTCTCACAAATCAAAATTTGCTTCAGGCCCAGTCAAAGAAACTGTTACACCTGAAATACCATGTATCAATCCAGAATGCTTAAGAGAACATGCACAGGAGTTTGCACAATCACTACACACAAACATTTTTTTAGAAACACAGAAGCGAACATTCAAAACAATAAGATGAATCAAACATACGTACCACCTTAAAAGATTGGAGGACTTTGAATATGACTTCAAAAGGAACATACGTGAAATTTCTACACGACTTTCAAGAAAGAAATGACTCACTACAAGCAGCCCAGCTTTTGCTCCCAACGTCCTAATGGAACACGTGAAACCAACACAAAGGCCACCGAGCTCGATAGCTGCAGTCGCTTAAATGCAGCCAGTATCCAGAATTCGGGAAATAGTAGGTTCGAACCCCACTGTCGGCAGCCCTGAAGATGGTTTTCCGTGGTTTCCCATTTTCACACTAGGCAAATGCTGGGGCTGTACCTTAATTATGGCCATGGCCGCTTCCTTCCCACTCCTTGCCTTTCCTGTCCCATCGTCGCCATAAGACCTATCTGTGTCGGTGCAACGTAAAGCAACTAGCAAACACAAAAGCCAACTGTGACATCCTGAAGCAGTTCTTCGAGAAGCTACACAATTGTGAACCACCTACAGAGAATCCTACCAGGCAAGTTGGCCGTGCGGTTAGGGCCGTGCAGGTGTGAGCTCGCATCCGGGAGATAGTGAGTTCGAATCCCACTGTTGGCAGCCCTGAAAATGGTTTTCCATTGTTTCCCATTTTCACACCAGGCAAATGCTGGGGCTGTACCTTAATTAAGGCCACGGCCACTTCCTTCCCATTCCTAGACTTTTCCTGTCCCATCGTCACCATAAAACCATCAGTTTGACGTAAAGGAAAAAAAAAAGAGAACCTCTAATGTAACATACCTGCCCCAAACCAGGACTCAATTCCACTGACATATGAGATACAAAACATTATCATACACCTCAAAACAATAAAGCACTAGGGGAAGATTGCATAATCGCTGAGATGCTCAAGATCGGGGGTGAACTCCTGGTTGACCACCTTCAAGCCATCATTGCAAATAAATGGGAGAGTGGAATCACGACTGTAGCTTAAAATACTGCTTTGATTCACCCACCACACAAAAAGGGAGACAAGACAATTCCAAACAATTACCGAAGGATTTCACTCCTTCCAATCACCTACGAAGTGCTCTCACGTGACCTCCTTACCAGATTGAGCAACAAAAATAATATAAGATCGACGAATAAGAGGGGAGTCTTCCAACCGGGCCAATCACGCATGGAATAGATCTAGAACTTCAAGATGATACTCCACCACTCAGTCGAATAACACAGTGGTAACTTTCGTAGACTTCAAAAAGGCATTCGACTCGACTGACTGCACCACCATGTTTAATGTACTACATGAATACACTATAGGCAATAAACCAACTGCAATAATCCACCAGATTTTGACAGAAACAACATCTAAAGTGAAATTCATGGACAAAATCTTCAAACCTTTTGAAATTAGAACATGAGTAAGACAAGGCTGAACCCACTCCCAATCAACCTGGTACTATATAAACATCATTAAAACATAGGAGAAAGAAATACCGGGAATACACTGGTAGAAAATGAAATCCCAACACAAAGAAGACATTAGGTTGTTTTTTTTTGTTTTTTTTTTTTTTTTTGTAAGTTGCTTTACGTCGCACTGACACAAATAGGTCTTATGGCGATGATGGGACAGGAAAGGGCTAGGAGTGAGAAGAAAGTGGCCATGGCCTTAATTAAGGAACAGCCCCAGCATTTGCCTAGTGTGAAAATGGGAAACCACGGAAAACCATCTTCAGGGCTACCGACAGTGGGGTTCGAACCTACTATTTCCCGAATTCTGGATACTGGCTGCATTTAAGCGACTGCTGCTATCAAACTCGGTAGACATTAGTTGAGAGGAATGCAATTTAGGCTAAACAATTATTGTCTAGGTAACATTTTTTTGATTAAAGTTTGCAAGTCATAAGTTCAAGTATTTGCGAGAAGACAAGTGACTTGGTGGTACACTAATAACCGCTGTAATCAGCACAATTTTGAATGAAAGCATGAAAATGTGCATGCATCGTATTGTACAGGAATCATATGTCATTTTGTGGAATGGAGTTCCGTGTCTGTTGCATTTGGTCAGTCAAATCGGCAACGGTTAATGCTGGTATTGGATGACACTAGATTTGTTGTCCCATAATGTCCCATATGGGCTCAATTGGCTGAAAGCAACGGGAAACTACAGCCGAAACTAACTCCCGAGGACATGCAGCTCTCTCTGTATGAATGATGTACTGATGATGGCTTCCTCCCGGGTTAAATATTCCGGAGGTAAACTAGTCCCCCATTAGGATCTCCGAATGGGGACTACACGAGAGGGGGCGATCATCAGGAAGATGGATACTGACATTCTGCGAGTCGGAGCGTGGAATGTTAGAAGTTTGAATCATTATGGTAGATTAGAGAATCTGAAAAGGGAGATGGATAGACTAGTAGTTGGTATAAGTGAAGTACATTGGCAGGAAGAACAGTATTCCTGGTCAGGCAACTACCACAAAATCAAACAGAGGAAATGCAGGAGTTGGTCTAATAATGAATAAGAAAATAGGGCAGCGGGTAAGCTACTATGACCAGCATAGTGAAAGAATTATTGTCATCAAGATAGACACCAAACCAATGCCCACCACAATAGTGCAGATCTATATGCCCACTAGCTCAGCGGATGATGAGGAAATCGAAAGAACATATGAAGAGATGGAAGATTTAATACAATATGTAAAAGGTGACGAGAATCTAATTGTGATGGGAGACTGGAATGCAGTGGTAGGCCAAGGAAGAGAAGGTAATACAGTAGGAGAATTCAGATTGGGACAAAGGAACGAAAGAGGAAGTCGGCTGGTTGAATTCTGCACTGATCATAATTTAGTCCTTGACAATACTTGGTTCAAACACCACAAACGATGGCTTTATACATGGACGAGACCTGGAGACACTGGAAGGTATCAAACAGACTTCATTATGATTAGGCAGAGATTCAGAAACCAGATGTTGGATTGCAAAACTTTCCCAGGAGCAGACGTGGACTCTGACCACAACTTGTTGGTCATGAAATGCCATCTTAAGCTGAAGAAATTGAAGAAAGGAAAGAATGCAAAAAGATGGGATCTAGACAAGTTGAAAGAAAAGAGTGTGAGGGATTCTTTCAAGGAACATGTTGCAAAAGGACTAAATGAAAAGGCTGAAGGAAACACAATAGAGGACGAGTGGACAATCATGAAAAATTAAGTCAGCAGGGCTACTGAAGAAATGTTAGGAAGGAAGAAAAGATCAACTAAGAATCAATGGAGATACTAGACCTGATTGATGAATGACGAAAATACAAGAATGCTAGAAATGAAGAGGGCGGAAAAGAATACAGGCGATTAAAGAATGAAGGAGATAGAAAGTGCAAGGTAGCTAAGGAAGACTGGCTAAAGGAGAAATGCAAGGATGTCGAAGGTTGTATGGTCCTAGGAAAGGTAGATGCTGCATACAGGAAACTCACGAAAACCTTTGGAGAAAGGAAATCTAGGTGTATGAATATTAAGAGCTCAGATGGAAAGCCACTTCTAGGGAAAGAAGACAAAGCAGAAAGATGGCAGGAACATATCCAGCAGTTGTATCAAGGTGATGTAGATAATTTGGTTCTGGAACAACAAGAGGCTGTCGATGCTGATGAAATGGGAGACCCAATTTTGAGGTCAGAGTTTGAGAGAGCTGTGAGCGACCTAAATACGAACAAGGTACCTGGAATTGATGACATTCCCTCTGAATTACAGACTGCCTTAGGAGAAACCAGCATGGCAAAATTATTCCATTTAGTGTGTAAGATGTATGAGACAGGAGAAGTCATTTGATTTTCGGCAGAATGTTGTTATACCTACTCCTAAGAAAGCCGGTGCTGACATGTGTGAAAACTATCGCACCATTAGTTTATTATCTCATGCCTACAAAATGTTAACACGTATTGTTTACAGAAGAATGGAAAAACAAGTTGAAGCTGAGTTGGGAGAAGATCAGTTTGGCTTCAGAAGAAATGTAGGAACACGTGAAGCAATCCTGACTTTATGTCTGATCTTAGAGGACTGAATCTAGAAGAACAAGCCCACGTACATGGCATTCGTAGATTTAGAAAAGGCATTCGATAATGTTGATTAGAGTAAGCTATTTAAGATTCTGAAGGTGACTGGGATCAGATACCGAGAACGAAGAATTATCTACAATCTGTATAAAAATCAGTCTGCAGTGATAAGAATCGAGGGCTTTAAAAAAGAAACAGCAATCCAGAAAGAAGGGAGGCAAGGCTGCAGTTTGTCTCCCCTCCTTTTCAGTGTTTACATAGAACAGGCAGTAAAAGAAATCAAAGAGGAATTTGGAAAGGGAATCACAATCCAAGGAGAGGAAATCAAAACCTTGAGATTTGCCGATGATATTGATATTTTATCTGAGACTGCAGAAGATCTCAAGAAGCTACTGAATGGTATGGACAAAGTCTTGGGTAAGGAGTACAAGATGAAAATAAATAAGTCCAAACCACAAGTAATGAAGTCCTGTCGAACGAAGGCAAATGATGCAGGAAATATTAAATTAGGAAATGAAGTCTTATATGAAGTAGATGTTTATTGTTACTTGGGTAGTAAAATAACTAACGGTGGCAGAAGTAAGGAGGACATAAAATGCAGATTAGCGCAAGGAAGAGCTTTCTTAAGAAAAGAAATTTGCTCACTTCAAACATTGATATACGAATCAGAAAGATGTTTCTGAAAACTTTTGTGTGAAGCGTGGCATTGTGTGGAAGTGAAACATGGACTATAACTACCTCAGAAAGAAAGAGAATAGAAGCTTTTGAAATGTGGTGTTACAGAAGAATGCTGAAGGTGAGATGGATAGATCAAATCACAAATGAAGAGATACTGAATCGAACTGGTGAGAGGAGATCGATTTGGCTAAATTTGACAAGAAGAAGAGATAGAATGATAGGACACGTCTTAAAAGATGCCCAGGACTTGTTCAGTTGGTTTTTGAAGGAAGTGTAGGTGGTAAGAACGGTAGGGGTAGACCAAGGTATGAATATGACAAGCAGATTACAGCAGATGTAGGATGCAGTAGTTACGTAGAAATGAAAAGTTTAGCACAGGATAGGGTGGCATGGAGAGCTGCATCAAACCAGTCTATGGCCTGATGATTCAAACACACATGGGCTCAATGGGCGAAAGGTCTGGTGATCTCTCAGACCAAGATTACTGGTTGACACACTGTAGAGCATGTTGATTGAAAGCAGCGGTATGAGGACAAGCATTATCCTCTTGGAAAACACCCCCTTGAATACTGCGAATGAATGGCAGCACAAACAGTTCAATCACCAGTCTGACGTGCAAATTCATTGTCAAGGCTTCTGGGATAATGATGAGAGTGCTCCTACTGTCAAAGAAAATCACTCCCCAGACCATAACTCCTGGTGTAGGTCCAGTGTTTCAATGCCGCAGACACCTTGGGTTCAAGCGCTCAACTGACCTCCTTACCAACCTACGGCCATCACTGGCACCAAGACAGAAACAACTCTCATCTTACAACACAACATATCTCCACTCTGCCCTCCAATGAGCTCTAGCTTGACACCACTGAAGTTACAGATGGCAGTGATTCGGAGTTAGTGGCATGAACACTACAGGACATCTGGCTAGGAGCTGTCCCTCAAGTAATCGATTTTTTTTAAAGTTCACTGTGTCACTCTGGTACCAACTGAAGCTCTAATGGTTGCTGCATGCAGCAAATAGGGCGGTCTTCCCTATGAATGAATTAATTAATTAATTAATCTCCCTCTCCGTAGTGACCCATGTGTCGGATCCTGGTTTTCTTCAGACACTGCCTTCCCGTGACCATTGTTGCCAACACTGATGCACTGTGGAAACATTCCTGCCAAATCCTTCTGTAATATCATGGAATGAACCTCCACCTTCTCGTAGCTCTATTACACGGCCTCGTTCAAACTCAATAAGCTAATGATACTGCCTTTTCATCTCCTTAAAGGCATGTTTGATTCACACTTACCTCATAACATCAACACTGGACGATGACTAATGCTCATGAAATGTACAGGGCATATTTAAAGCAAACTTGGTTTGCAAGGTCATAGTGGCACTACTAGCACCATTCTTCATGGACTTGAATACGTGACATTTTTCAGATGTGCAAACGTGCCTGTCAAATTTTGTTCATCTAGCACAACTCTTCTAGATGTTGGGATTTCATTTTCTGACAGCATAAATATGGGAACAAAAGGAAAGCAGATCAACTTAAAAATCCTTGCCTTTACTGATGATCTAGCAATAAGCCAGATTCCCAAGGAAGCCAAACACGCCACTGAGAAGCTTCACAAGATCGCCATCAAAAACAGCCTCCAAGTTTCTTACGAAAAAATGGAGTACGTGGACTCCAAGAATCCAAACCTGGGATTACTTGCAACCAAACACGGCAACAACACACAAGTTAATCACTTCAAGTACTTGGGCAAAATTATTGGAAACACTGGCAAGAAAAAAGTAGCCAAAACATCCTGTGCAGAAAAACTACTAGTCTTCACAATCACCTCAAATACCTACAAGAAGATATTACTTTACACCAAAGCCAAACTCCATCACTGCCACACAGTTGTTCTCCCAGAAGAATTTTTCATGAATGAGACTTCATAATTATCCATCAACATGAAAGACATCAAGAAAATGGAATGGCAGATACCGAGGAAATTATTTAGACTCAAGGTCCAAGGTGGTATCTGGATGCACAAAAGTTCAAAAACTTTATTAATTGACTGAACAGTTCACTTCAGTCACACAGAGGAGACGTATGAAATTTTGTGGACAAATAGCACAGACGACTTGTGAATGAAAATCTTCACCACCATTGGTACCCAACTAACTGAAGTACGTTTACTAGTAGACATCCAAAAGGATCTCACAGATGTCGATATTGATCCACTGACAACTGCACAGACTACATATATGCAGAAAAGCAACTCGTACAAGTTCACATCCCAGGAACCAACAGCACAAAATCTGAAACTCGAAAACACATGGACACAAGAAAGACAGCAGACACATAGCGAGAGAATGAGGAAGTTTTGTGAAGATAAGAAGAACACGAAGACCAATGCTAACTAATGGTTCTATGTGCTCCTTAAAGAGCCAAATGCATAACATATATAGGTAAAGTACAGCAAAACTGAATCCTGGATGTGCTGATGTCAATGTGACGGCAGGTTGATGCACATATTAATGTTGTTGTTTTTTTTTCATCGCACTGACACAGATAGGTCTTGTGGCGATGATGGGATAGGAAAGAGCGAGGAGTGGGAAGGAAGCAGCTGGGACCTTAATAAAGGTCTGGTGTGAAAATGGGAAACCACACAAAATCATCTTCAGGGCTGCCAACAGTGGGGTTTGAATCCACTATCTCCCAAATGCAAGCTCACAGCTGTGCGACCCTAAGTGCACAGTCACCTTTTGAACATTTCGTATAAGAAAGAGTTTCACATGGTTGTGTTCCTGTGCATTTTCCATTACTTATGTATGTAGAGTTGTAGAAAATGAGTTTTAACATGGAAATAAAGTGTTTCCGAACCCATGTCCATTTAACATATTTTCTTCTTCTACATGTGAGCAATGTATCCTGAAAGTTTGGCCATACCTTATTGTTGCACCCTGAATATATGATCTAAAAATGAGATCGTTAAAATGAAATGTCTTCAACTGAATTCTATGGAATAAAAGTTGAGTACCTATCACATTTCTCACATTAGAATTAAAGAACTTTAGCAACTATAAAATGTAAAACTTCCATGCCTCACTTCAGAGTGCAAATACAGAACAATTTTGACACTCTCAAACCAAATCTATATAGCTCTCTTCATTCAAAGTATGCTAAAAAAAAAAAAAGAGAGAGATGGGTTATCAGTTCCCTGCTATTAAACAAATACTTTTAAGATTTCTGATCCCACTCTTGTTCCATCTAACAGGCACTATTAAGGCACGAATCTCTCAGGCTTACTCTAAGGGTAGAAACATTAAAATTATCCCACAACATTCACATACAACAAGAATGAACGGCAGTTATAATTACTTATTAGACTGACAATAAATAGCCCCCATCAGAATCTAAAATAATGTAGGATAATTAATTCACTCAGAAAAAATAAACTGTTCCTGCCAACTACAATTTATAGATCCAGTATTAATCTTTACAACAAGAGACCTACTTTCACCTTAAATATTCAGAGTTAGTGTGAAATACTTCTCAAAATTTTTCTCACTACTTAAGACCAGGCCAGACATAGAACATGAAGTGTTAACAAATGAAAGGCATAATGTATAAATGCTCAAAAAATGAATGAGTGCATAGTACTGTACGTTCCTCACATTTAATATTTTATTAGACTTAATTTCTATTATTATCAAAATATAATAATAATGTTATTTGCTTTAGGTCCCACTAACTACTTTTAAGTTATTTTTAGAGACATCAAGGTGCCTGAATTTAGTCCCTCAGGAGTTTTTACGTGCCAGTAAATCCACCGACATGAGGCTAACGTGTTTGAGCACCTGGCTATCAGAATATAATTCACCTACCATGTAAATACAATCCCTGTGAATACCCACAACAAATATTATTTCTGTAGGTTGAATTGTTTCTGAGAAAAGTGTACCTGCAAGGAATTTATACAATTCCATATGCTCATTCTTTTTTTGAGTGTCTTACATAAGATTTACAATAATTATTTTATCTAAATAAGAATCACAATCCACTGCATAACAGTCTACTATAGCATATTAAGTGTATAAACCTAAAAATTAAAAATGTTACATTCATAAAATAGTATCTTTATTTGTACAAATTTTAAGGAACATGTAATTTTTATTTACAATATGAACACATAACAATTAAGGGTTTCCAATGGAAGCCCTATTAAAAATTTATCACATAATCATCCGATTATTTGAACATCAACAGAAAGACTTAAAACATGGTTAACTAATCCTATCTGACTTAAGACACCATTAAATAATATATAAATTTTTCAACAAAATAATATATTCTTGTATATATTGCACATTTCAGTCACTTGAAACGAAGTCATCCAGCAAACATGTCATGGAATGAGGAGATATGCTTAATCTGGAATAAAAAGATAATTGCAGGTATTAATTTTACATACTTCTGTCAGTCACAAGGATAGCTGTAAGTTTTAGTATAGAACAGTATAATACCAAAAAATAGGATGCTACAAGTGTAAACAAAACCTGCAAAAATCAAGACCTTAAACCAATAACCAGATTTCCCAAAATCCCAACTCTTATGCTGAAAAAGAATTGTAAACATAAACATGATTTGGGGGGGAGATTACCTTTGATGTTAGGCCACTTTAAACAACAAGCATCACCAAGTGAGTTTTTTCATTAATGGCAAGCACAACAATCAGTTCACTATTAAAGTAGAAGTACAAGAAATGAGGCTATAAACAAGTACTACTGTGCTAAGTGAAGGATGAAATGACTTCAGTTACTCTTTAATGAATAAAAGCTATAATAGTTCCAATATAAAGAGAGGAAACAAAACAGGTAAAGTTGCATCCTTTAATCAGTAGAGGATGGAGAATGAATGGTGGTGACCACTGTTGAAAACTGAATACTGCTGTAGGACGAAGGACAGTGTGAGAAAAAGAAAGTACATCCATTTAAAGTCCACCCTACTCTCCGACCACCAACCAGCCATTTTCTTTTAACAGATTAAATATTGGTAGTTATTTATATGATATCCTTGCCTCTTAATAATAATGTTACCAAGCTCAATAGCTGCAGTCGCTTAAGTGCAGTCAGTATCCAGTATTCGGGAGATAGTAGGTTTGAACCCCACTGTCGGCAGCCCTGAAAATGGTTTTCCGTGGTTTTGCATTTTCACACCAGGTAAATGCTGGGGCTGACCTTAATTAAGGCCACGGCCGCTTCCTTCCCACTCCTAGCCCTTTCCTGTCCCATCGTCACTGTAAGACCTATCTGTGGCGGTGCGACGTAAAACAACTAGCAAAAAAAAAAAAAATAATAATAATGTTATTGGTTTTACATACCACTAACTATCACGTCTTCAGTAGAACATACGGTGAGTATTTCAGATGTTTCTGACCACTACAGATGTCTAATGGATACTACTAGAATGGAATACATTTGCTGGACAAATACACAGAAAACTGCAACATCAACATTTCCAAACTACAAAATATTATTACAAAAGACAACATTTTTAATGCGTCATGGAATTCATCTTGATACTGCTTCTGGCAAAAATATAGCAGATATTCAGATTCAGGAGGTCAAAAGGACTGTATTGCTATTGACCTACCAAAGGTCTTCGATAGGATCGATCATGGGAGAATGCTAAAGAAATTGAGGGCTATAGGACTAGACAAAAGACTAACTGAATAGGTGGTTATATTTTTAGAAAATAAAAATTCGGAGAATTACAATAAGTGAAGTATTATCAGATCATGTGACTAATAAGATAGGGGTCCCGACCCACAAAGCAGTATTATTGGATTTTTATATTTCCTATGCATATAAATTATATGAGTAACGAAGCGGATTCACAGATAAGGCTTTTTGCAGATAACTTTATATTGTATAGAGTAATAAATAAACTACAGTATTGTGAGTGACTGTAAAATGACCTCGCCAATGTTATGAGATGGACAGCAGACAACGGTAAGATGGTAAATGGGATCAAAATCAGGTTGTAAGTTTCATCAAGAGGAAAAGTCCTCTCAGTTTTAATTCCTGTGTTGATGGGGTAAAAGTACCTCACAGGGATCACAGTGAGTACTTAGGGGTTAATATAAGGAAAGATCTTCATTGAGATAATCACATTAACAAGGTTGTAAATATTTTTTGCAGATAGGTCTAACGGCGACGATGGGACAGGGAAGGGCTAGGAGTGGGAAGGAAGCGGCCGTGGCCTTAATTAAGGTACAGCCCCAGCATTTGCCTGGTGTGAAAATGGGAAACCACAGAAAACCATTTTCAGGGCTGCCGACAGTGGGGTTCGAACCTACTATCTCCCAAATACTGGATACTGGCCGCACTTAAGCGACTGCAGCTATCGAGCTCGGTAGGTTGTAATTAAAGGTTACAGATCTCTTCATATGGTATAAGCAGAGAAGAGCCCCCCCCCCCTCTAGGAGAAAAGGTGCAAAGGTGCCAGTACTCAAAATGTAGGTACTGTACTATCACAGCACTTCCATAATTCTAACATATACTCTGATATACTCTCGTCACCATCCACTCCTTTTTCCCCCATAGCAGCCATTTTTTTCTTTCTTTTCTGAAACTATCCCTGTCCAACTTTCTCGCTAGTCATTATAAGAATCCTTTTGACCCCGTGGACTTTTGGTCTTCGTGATCCTCTTCAGTGCTAGTTTTGTCTTTTACTGCATTATAAATAGATTTGACAATTTCTACTTCTTCACCCCTCCTCATTTTACACACTGACAATTATTTTACTCATTCTGAACAATGATTGCTGTGATTTAACTTACAGTCATTGTCGGCTGATACTCGTATCCAAGTATTCCTATTTCTCCTGCAATTCTTCCAATATTTGAATTCAAGAATGCAGATGCCTCTGAGGGCTAAGGAGACCAATACTGGCATGAAACATACAACCACATTGGTTGCACTTTATAGAGTGTAGAGGTCATGGCTAAGCCTGGCGGTGTCTGTGCCTCTGACGTTTTTCTGTTTCCTGCCTATGATGTTCACACTCAAACTGTGAAACAGCAACTGCAATAGTTGTGCGACAGCAAATGCAGTCTTCTGCAATGAAATACCAAGTGCTTGGATCAATGTCAGTGCTCGTGAAGGTCTTTTTAATCTGATCTTTATAGTGCTTTAGAGGGGCACCATGAGGTCTCCTGTCTGTACTGATTTTACTATACAGAATTTTTCGATGAAGTTTGTCACCTTTCTTGTGCTGGACATGTCCAATCCATCTCAGTTGGTGACCAATGATGGTAGCCTCTATACTGTTCAATTCTACTGTTCAATGTTCTAGAACGGGTGTGCTTGGAAGGTAGTCATCTCATTTGATGTTCACAATATATCTGAGCTTCTGTTGATGGAAGCGTTCTAGTTTCTTCATATGATGGTGATAAAGAGTACAGATTTCACATCCCTGGTGAGCAGGGTGGAGACAACTGCTCATTACACCATCAATTTTTTATATATTCTTAGATCTTCATTCAGATAGACCACATGTGTAAGACATCCAGAAGGTATATGGGCAGCATGTATTCTGTTTTCCACATCCTTCTCCATTGAACAGTCACTACAGAGAATACTTCCTAGAGAGAGGAAATGATTACTTGTTCAGGCATACTAGAGATAGAAATATTGAAATCTGAAAAGGCAGTTGCAGGAGCTGGCTGTGCAAGTATCTCTGTTTTAAGAATGTTGATGGTTAGGCCAAATCGTTCATATGCCTTAGTGAAACAGTTAGCTGACAGTTGCAGCTCATCAGATGTATGAGCTGGAGAAGCATTGTCATCCACACGTTGCAGTTCAGTTATATACGTGAGACTAGTAAGTCTTCCTGATCGGAGTCCGGTCTGACTGAATAGCCCTCCATAAAGCATATACTTATCCACACCTGTACTGTTCTTAGACAATGTTTCATAGAGCTTGGCTGCTAAGTACAGGGCAAAGAGTGTTAGTGCAAGTGCACAGTCTTGCTTAACCCCTCAAGCACTGACCTCTATACGTGGTATAGACCCTCTTTTCTTCCACAGCCGCCAACGTAAACATTTGTTTCCAATTACATCATGGCTGAAGATGACCCAATGTTATGTAGGGTCGAAACTAGTACCAATATAGGACACTATATTAAGCTAATGGTACTGAATAGGTGGACCTTACCGGGCGAGTTGGCCGTGCGCGTAGAGGTGCGCGGCTGTGAGCTTGCATCCGGGAGATAGTAGGTTCGAATCCCACTATCGGCAGCCCTGAAGATGGTTTTCCGTGGTTTCCCATTTTCACACCAGGCAAATGCTGGGGCTGTACCTTAATTAAGGCCACGGCCGCTTCCTTCCAACTCCTAGGCCTTTCCTACCCCATCGTCGCCAATAAGACCTATCTGTGTCGGTGCGACGTAAAGCAACTAGCAAAAAAAAAAAAAAGGGTGGACCTTTCTCTACTCTTCGATAGTGGCTTTGCATTTACGGTTGTAGCATAAGGAGTTTTGGAGTTATCGAAAGGCAAATGGTTTTGATTCCAAGAAGAAATGTTGACGTTTTATCAGTGTTGTGAAATAAGAATTGTAGTTTGTTAAAATTTTGTCTATTTTTGTCAAGCAATTCTGAGGAATAATCTCTTGTTCTTTTAAAGTCTGTTTGCTTCGTTCTTTCCCACAGAATAAAATAAAGAAATCAAGACCTGAGAAGTTGGTCTTTTCGCATGATGTTCTTTGCACTATTTGTGCATATAGAGTGCAGTTTATTTATTGTATTTGTCTTTTTTTCTTCGCTTAAAATATTTTCATAACTCTCACCAGTGTTCTGTATACGTATCAGTTAGTGCTGCTTTATGTCATATGATGCGAGAACCAGTTGTGCATGGTATATATTTCATTTGAAAGATGATGTCCCGACCTTTTATCTGAAATATGTATCGCGTTGGTTTGTTTTGTCATAAATGTTATTCCCCTCAAACAGGTTCATCCTGCTGCTTTGAGTCTCGCTGCAGCTGCATCAAGTCCGTGTAACGTGCCACGCACAATGACAAATTCCAGCCGTGGATTGACTGACAGTAACAAGCTTGAAATATTGTATAATTCAGATGAAAGTTTAGTCTGAATTAGTAGTGATAGTATTAGCAGCAGTGATAATAAGATAGATGATATGGTTGTAGCGGATGCAGTGATAAATGATGAAAGTGCCCATGAGGAGGAACCAGTGCAGTATATAAAGCTGTTCAAAAGACTCTTAAATGTAACCATCCTAAATTATCTAATAATATTTAAGACAAGTGACTGGGACAAACACTAAGCAGTTATCTTACCGGGTTCAGCTTGAGGAAGGTTTGTTTACAAAATAGGCCTACACTCACTCGGGTGAGGAACAAAATATTCAAAGCAAGCGTGCATCAAATAATACAGTTCCAAGGTTGCAGGAAAGATGTTTTATCATGAAATTAGCACTCAAAACTGAGAAATCTAAACCTCAGATGTTGGTTGCATCATGTGTTCGAAGCATAACAAAAAGAAGACATCGGATTACTGCTGCTAGGAATGTGACACGGGTCTCTGTCTCGAGAAGTGCCTCGAACTCTATCACACCAAACTAAATGACTAATATGAAAGAAACAGCTATGTAATTATCTGCATATACCGTACATAGTTTCATCATAAGGAATGCGAAATTTCATGCATATTGGGCTACTCATATACTCGTAGTAATATTTTAAGTGAATCAATGTATTTTGTTTGCACGTAGTTGAAATCTCTTCCGGCCATGGAGTAGGAAGCTCTTTAAATGGCTGCGACGCTGAGGGATTAAAAAGCCATTAGTGATTCTGAAATTTAATTTTGATACAACCCTTGTCCAAGCATATTATCATGGAGTGTCTGTATCAATCCAACAAAGTATTCTGGGCACCTGAATTGCCTTAAAACCATCCTCATTGCTTCTCTAGGCACTGTATCGATGGCCTTTTTCAGATTGTAGAATACGAAAAGTTAAGGCTTTTGTTGCTCTCTGCACTTTTTCTGGAGTTGTCTAGCACCGATCATATCAGCAGTGCCTCTTGAAGGACAGAACCTGCATTGGAATTCAGGAAGTACCTTCTCAGAGACTTTGGAGATGATTCAATAGATCTCTAGCAAATATTTTACCAACTATGGAGAGTAGGTATATGCCACATTAACTACCATAGATGCTTTGATCACTTTTTTAATGGTGACAATGGTGGAATCCTTCATGTCAGCAGGGACCTTGCAAGATTCCCATACTAGAAGGATCAGGGAGAAAAGCCAGGTTTTCAGAGATAAGCCTCCACTTTGGGTGAGCTCAAGGGGAATGTTGTCAGGTCCAGGAGTGTTTCTTGGTTTTAGATTATCAAGAGCCTTTCTAAATTCCTGAAAAGTAGGTGGGGCTGCCATCCAAGGTTGTGGAGGATGTTGTGGCACATGTTGGAGGAAGTCCTCAGCAGCAGAAGAACTGCAGATTAAGAGCAAGCTGAAGTGTTCCTTCCAGTGGTTCAAGATGTCCGGTCTGTCAGTGAAAATGGCAGTATTGCTGGCGGCTTTCAGGGTGCCCAATGAGGAATGAACAGCTCTGTAGAGCTCTTTTATGCCAGCACAAAAGTTCCATAGGTCTCTGGCATCAGACCACTTTTGAAGTTCCTTAGCCTTTTGTTCCCACCAGCTGTTTTTTATCACTCTTATTTCAGTCTGACATTTTGGCCATTTTTGTTGAACTCTTCATAATGTGCCTTCTTCTCTACGGAAGATGGATCCTGAGCAAGAGACAGGTAGGCATCCCTTTTAACACTAATGAGACTCAAAATCTCTTCATCACTGTCATGAAACCAGTCTTTTCTCTTGCTTCTCTGCAGCCACTCGGATGATGTTTCTTAATGTGGTCCACTTTGATTCAACATCTTTTTGTTTTGATTGGACATTTAGTTAGTTGAATGAAAAGAGTGACCTGGAGAACAGTAAAAATAACTTCATTCTGAGGATTGGTGATGCTGAATTTTCTCCTGGAAGGGTTTGAGAAGTAAGATTGTGCCTTACAATGTACGAGGATCCTTAAACGACAAATTAGAAGTCTATGGTCAGTCCAGCAGTCATCAATGTTACGTGCTGTCCTTATAATCAGAACGTCTTTTCTGTCACGCTGCCTAATGATGACATAGTCAATGATATGCCAGTGTTTGGAACGTGGATGCATCTACGTGGTCTTGAAGTGAGGTAGGCAGAAATGTGTGTTGGTGATGAAGAGTTTATGCTCAGCACAAAGATCAAGAAGTAGTAGCCCATTTTCATTACAGTTTCCTATACCTTGATTACCCAATGACATTCTCCCATAATTGATTCTCTCTTTCCACTTTGGCATTGAAATCTCCAAGCACGAAGATCTTATCCTAAGTATCCATGTTGTCAAGAAGACTGTTCAGATGGTGATAGAATCGTTTCTTAGGATCATCATTATCATCTAAACTGGGAGCATAGGCAGAGATAAAGATAACAAATCTATCTCCAGCCTTTCATTGACTGCAATACGTGTGAGCTGATATTCTTTCACTATTTTTGTTATTACTGTAAATCCAACACTATGTATGTGTGGTTCAGCTACATTCTGTCCTTACCAAAAGAGGGTGTAGTCTGAGCTGGGCTAACTGACCTGTCCTTCATTAGATAACCTAGTTTCAATCAGAGTAGCAACATCAATATTTCAACTAGCTAGCTCATGAGTAATTAGAGCTGTTCTCTCTGGTCTGTTATTATTCTTTAAGTTGAGAAGAGTCCTGATATTCCATATTCCAATAGTCATTATCATATCATTCTTACTAAATTTTCATCTGCAAAAATGGGAGTGAACTTCAAAGTGCAGATTCCCACACAAGTTCTAATATGACTACCGATGTTTAGCCCACATTTTCTAGGGCCTTCCCCATGCAGGGATGGGCAGCGGTTATCCTAAAGAGGTCTGCCCAGTCACAGATGCCAGACTGGATCCCAGAGTAGTCACGAGTCTCAGGGAGGCAACCATCACACAAATGCTGCCAATGTGCAGGTCCAGACTAATAGCTCCCAGTTTCACCCTTATCCCATCACTGTTGGACTTCTGAAGGAAATGGCAGGAGAAACTGCCAATGGTGTGATTTTGTTTAAGGTGGATCACATTTTGCCTGGAAGTGACCCACACACTATGGGCTGATTACAGAAACGGTATTTAGACGATGTCTGCAGTTAAACAATGCCTAAGTATGGCTGACGCATTGCAGAGACATTATTTATCACTTAGACACTGTATAAAACCGATGTTCAACCAGTCATGTTTAAACACTGCCGAGAGCACTGTTTAACCTCAAATGAGAGGAGTGAATCACAATCAGAGGTTATGTACCATGAAACATATTATCATGTTGAGACGATTCCAGGAAGAAAGGTTAGTCCGACGGCCTCTCTGTGGGTCGCCCGCTGCTAAATCGCAGAATAAGTTTTCAGCAACTATCAGATAGGAAAAGGCAAGTGGTGGTGATAATTGTTTAAAAAGGGCTGGGGAAGAAGAGCCCTAATATTTGCCTGGTGTAAAAATAGGGAAACTACGGAAAACAATCGTCAGGGCTGCCGATGATACGTTTCAAACCTACGATCTCCAAAATGCAAGCTACATCTATATGGCCCGTACAACACACTCGGTTACACATTACTATTGCTTCATCTTCCCTTCGTCAAAGTTGCCGTATTTATGATTAAACTAGCAAGATACCCGTGCTTCGCTACGGTATTATACTGAAATATATAATTGAATGCTTATTGTTTTAGATATATAATCCTCCGAAATTCGCGATCTGACTCGTTTTCTGCTAGAATCCACCAAAATTCCCGATCTGACTCGTTTTCTATAATTTTACGGCACGTTTCCTCCCATTTTTCAATCTTCCTTTTCAGCAATCGATTTCGTACTTCCCGGGTTAGGCTCAGGTATTCCTCCCGGTCAGTTGGGTCCGTAAATCTGTGCCATCTTTTCCTATAATCATTTTTAATATGGATAAAATCCTTCAGGAGATCCAGCGTGGTGTCATATTCGGTGCCTTGGCGGCACTGAACCTGCGGCCAGGCTGCATTCTTAGTCATTACCCGTCCAGGAGCCGTTTCCAGCGCGGTCCGCACATTTGACGACGGTCCGGAACATTATTATTATTATTATTATTATTATTATTATTATGTGTTGCTGGAATGGCTGATGACAGGGAAAACCGGAGTATCCGGAGAAAAACCTGTCCCGCCTCCGTTTTGTCCAGCACGAATGACACATGGAGCGAACGGGATTTGAACCACGGAACCCAGCTGTGAGAGGCCGGCACGCTTGCGTCTGGGCAACGGAGGATCCTTATAAGTACATTAATAACAGTAAAATCAATTGGTCTCACCTCCTTCTACACCCCACCGCCGTTAAGTTTATTTACCGCCACCCCCCCCCCCCCCCCCCGACGAAAAATTAAAAGAAGGCTTGTTTCTTTATGTTTAAGGGAGATTCCAAACACCAATGTTCACGTCTATTACCTTCAGCTTTGAGATATAAGTATCCCCATAATAATAATTTACTTTTTGCACTTCATTTCACACTACTCCCCCCCTCACCAAGTGAATTTTCCCGCAAAAAATACTTGTTTCTTTAATAGTAAAGGATCTTCTAAATACCAATTATCACGACTCAAAATTCTTCAGTTTTTGATTTATGTGTCCTCATTAAAGGAATTCAACTCCTTGACACTCCCGCCCTCCAAGATGGTTCCCCGCCCCCCCCCCCCCTCCCAAACGCGTTTTTCTTTGTTTTTAAAGGAGATCCAAATACGAATTATCACGTCTGTAACAACTTTAGTTTTTATTAGATGTATGTATTCTCATACAATTAAGTCAATTAATATTTCAATTCTTTCACCCCCCCCCCCCATATTGGATTTTCCGACAATACGTGTTTCTTTACTTTTAAAGCAGATTCCAAATATCAAATTTCACGTCTGTAATATCTTCATATTTGAGATATCAGTAGCCTAACTAAAAGAATTCAACACCATTTTCAGTCACTTTTACCCCCCCCCGCTCCACCCAAGTGGTATTTCCGAAAACTAAAAATACACGTTTATTTATGTTTAATAGAGATAAAAAAATACCATTTTTCACTTCTGTAACATGTTAAGTTTTTTGAGATATACTGTAAAAATTCTCATTTTAAAATTTCACCCCTTTTGAGTTCCCCTTAAGTGGAGTTTCCCAAAACAAATCACATATGTTTCTTTACATTTACAGGAGATTTCAAACACCCTCTTTTTACGTCTGTAACATTTTACGTTTCCAAGATATTCTGTAGATATAGTCTTTCAAAAAATTCACCCCATTTTGTCACTCCTGTTTAACCGCCATTAATTGGATTTTCCAAAAACTAAAAAATACGTGTTTCTTTATTTTTAAAGGAGATCCCATATACAAATTTTCAGTTCTGTAATATCTTTCGTTTCTGAGATATATGTATCCTTATTAAAGGCATTCAACCCATTTTTCACCCTTTTAAACCCCTCCTATTGGGATTTAAGGAAACAGAAAAAGACGTGTTCCTTTATTTTTAGAGGAGAATCTAAGTACCAATTTTACATCTGTAAATTTTAAAGTTTTAAGATGTAGACACACTCATTTTAAAAATTCACCCCCCCTTTCCACCCCCCAATATTTGGATATTCCAAAAACGAAAAAATACGTGTTTCTTTACTTTTAAAGTAGATCCCAAATACAAATTTTCAGGTCTGTAATATCTTCAGGTTCTGAAATATAAGCAGCCTCATTAAAGGCATTCAACCCATTACTCACCCTTTTACACCCTTCCTATTGGGATTTTCCGAAAACAAAAGAATACGTGTTTCTTTATTTTTAAAGGAGATTCTAAATACCAATTTTTACGTCTATAAACTATAAAGTTTTGAGATATAGATACACTCATTTTAAAAAATCTCCCCCTTTTCACCCCGCATTAATTGGATTTTCCAAAAATAAAAAATACGTGTATCTTTATTTTTAAAAGAGATCCCAAACACCAATTTTCAGATCTGTAATATCTTCAGTTTCTGAGATATAAGTAGCCTCATTAAAGGATTCAACCGCTTTTCACCCCTTTTCACTCCTCCTATTGCGATTTTCCGAAAACAAAAAAATACGTGTTTCTTTATTTTTAATGAAGATTCTAAATACCAATTTTTACATCTGCAAACTTTAAAAATTTGGAGATATAGATCACTCATTTTAAAAATTCACCCCCTTTTCACCCTCCGATTAATTGGATTTTCCAAAAACAAAAAATACGTGTTTCTTTATTTTTAAAGGACATTCTAAATACCAATGTTTACATCTATAAACTTTAAAAGTTTTGAGGTATAGATACACTCATATTAAAAAATCATCCCCCTTTTACCCCCACCATTAATTGGATTTTCTAAAAACAAAAAATGCGCGTTTCTTTATTTTTAAAGGAGATCCCAAATACCAATTTTCAGGTCTGTAATATCTTCAGTTTCTAAGATATAAGTATTCTCTTTAAAGGCATTCTACCCCTTTTTCACCCCTTTTCTCCCTTCTTATTGGGATTTTCCAAAAACAAAAAAATACGTGTTCCTTTATTATTAATGAAGATTCCAAATACCAATTTTTACATCTCTAAACTTTAAAACTTTTGAGATATAGATGCACTCATTTTAAAAATTCACCCCCCTTTTCACCCTCGCATTAATTGGATTTTCCAAAAACAAAAAAATATGTGTTTCTGTATTTTTGAAAGAGATCAAAAGTACCAATTTTGAGGTCTGTAATATCTTCAGTTTCTGAGATATAGGTACCGGTATCCTGATTAAAGGCATTCAACCCCTTTTTCACCCCTCCTATTGGGATTTTCTGAAAACAAAAAAATACGTATTTCCTTATTTTTAAAGAAGATTCTAAATACCAATTTTCACATCTGTAAACTTTTAAAGTTTTGAGATATAGACACACTCATTTTAAAATTTCACCCCCTTTTTCACCCCCTTAGCGACGGAATATCCAAAAACCCTCTCTTAGCGAGCACCTACATCTTAATATGAATATATCCCCAAAATTTCATTTCTTTATGTCCAGTAGTTTTGGCTCGGCGATGATGAATCAGTCAGTCAGTCAGGACAAGCTACTTTATATATATATAGATTACATTCACTGTAACAATGCTATAATCAAAGCTAAACTTCCCCGTACAGTGGCGTGTCGCTTTAGTGTCAATAATTTTATGAGATTTAATTTCCACCGAAAGCTATACTCTTATCTGAGGGCAAGTCATGCTCATGCTTAGCCATATTTGAGTAATGTGTAGCAAGACAAACAGCTGACTGGTGTTCGGCACGCGCACCGATGAATTTTATTGGTTGCGCCAAGCAAAGAGTTGCACGAAAGATACTTCTATCTCCATTTTCAAACCAACATTGAAACTTTAAATGATGTCTAGTTAAACACTAACTGAACATTGTTTATGCAATGGAAGATCGTGCTCGATTTAGACGTTGTTTAAATAGACATTGTCTAAGTCTTAAAACTAGTCATCATTTCTGCAATGTTTCCAGAGCTATTCATCACTGCACAGAGACATGTGGTTTCAGACACCGGAACTGCGATGAACTGCCGCAGATTCAAGAAAATATGAAGACCACTTTGACAGCCAGTTCGTCTGGTGTGACCTCTTCCACTTCCATGATCACTGGGAACCTCAAACGTAACAGGTTCCTCCTCCATCAGTTTTGCCATTGGGTCAAACGTGCGATGGTTCATCTGCCATATCCACCGTTGGGGCATTACCAATTGTCCTCTTCCGCCTTCCAAGCCGTTGACCATCCATAAAGAGACGTGTTTGGTCCGCGAGAGCTATTTTATTTTGCTCAAGTCTGCCAGCAAGCTGGTGAGGATCCCCCTATCCGCCAGCTGGGACGTGCCATGTGGGAGTATCACAGTATATGTTTCGTGAACAGTACCATCTGCTAGAAAATGTATAATAAATTTCTCTGTTAATATATCACAGGGGTTTTTTTAATATACAGACAGGAAAAAGCACTGGTTATAAGGGTATTTAGAGGTTGTAGTAAGGATGTAAAGGAAAAGGCGTATAAATCTCTGGTAAGCCCCCTATTTCGTTATGGTTCGAGTGTATGGGACCAACACCAGGATTACTTGATACGAGAACTGGAAAAAGATCCAAACAAAAGCAGCATAATTTGTTCTGGGTGATTTCTGACAAGAGAGTAGTGTTACAAAAACATTGCAAACTTTGGACTGCAAAAACTTGGGAGTAATGAGACAAGCTGCTCGACCAAGCAGTAAGTTCTGAACTGTCAGTGGAGAGATGGCGTGAAATGACATTAGTATTAATGAACTTCATTTCAGTTCCGTACTGACTTTAAATATTTAGGATCAAACTCTTTAAAATAATTTACATGTATTAAGTCCTCCTATTCAATAAAAATTGCCATTTAATAAATGGTCTGTCTAAAATGCTACATAGTAGGACATGTTTCAACTTTGCCTTGATGTCATCTTCAGCTTAAAATATACAAGGATGAAAAACGTGTATAAAAACAGTGATACAAACAAACTTAAATGAGATACAATGTAATCAGCAATTGCAATAAAAATCCATGTTTAGAAATGTTTGTTGTTTCAATCTTCTTGTAAAATGAATCTAGTTGGAACAGGTATGGGTCCAACCGTGTTTGCCACAACTACTAATTGCCTGGAGGAATACTTTAAAATTATTAGGACTGTCAAATGCAATCTGTTTTGTCACCTTTCTGGAATGGAGTGAAGTTTTGAGCTACGTGAACTTTTATTTTAATTTTTTAACAATGAATGGGAAGGAAAATGAACTGATTGACCTAATGGAGGGACGAAAACTCTACATCCTGGGATTAAGTTAAGTAAAATGGAAAAGGGAAGGAATGAAGAAACTAAGAAAGTGGGACACCTTGTACTGGATGGGTAACAGTAAAGAGAAGAGAAATGGAGTGGGATTTATAGTGAATCAAAATGTTGAATCAATAGCTGAATTTGAGTATGGAAATGAAAGTTATAATAATGCACATACATGTAAACAAGGAACTACTGAAGATAGTACAGGTGTATGCTCCACAAACAGGATGTAGTGTGGAAGAAAAAGGAAGATTTCCTCAATGAATTGGAAACACATATTGTTAGAGATGGGATCATGATAATGGGAGATCTGAATGCTCATGTGGAAACTGATAGAATGGGATATGAGAATGTTTTGGGCCCACATGCGTATGGCGATAAAAATGAAGATGGAGAGAAACTCTTGAATATTTGTATTAGAAATAACCCGATAATGAAGAACACATGGTTTATGAAGAAGAATAGCCATAAGATCAGCCAATATTGTTGGGATGGACAGTATGGAATGCTCATCGATTTTGTACAGTGGTAATCCCAAAAATAAGGTCTCCTAATTTTTTATAAATACATAGACCTGTTTATTTCTACAATGGTTTACATCATTTTACAGCTTGAACATTTAGCTATTTTTCTACATAATCACCATTTCGGTCAATGCATTTTTGTAGACGCTGGGATAGTTTTGTATGCCCATGTCATACCAGCTCGCCTCCATGCTATTCAGGAAGTTGTGAACTTCATCTTTCACCTTGTCGTTGGTGCTGAATCACTTTCCAACCAAATGTTCTTTCAACTTAGGGAACAAGTGATAGTCACTGGGCGCCAAGTCGGGACTATAGGATGGGTGGGTGATGATGTTCCACTGAAACTTTTGCAGGAGAGCAACGGTTTGCCGGGTGATGTGTGGGCGAGCGTTGTCATGGAGAATGTTTATGCCCTTGTTAAACATTCCTCTTCTCCAGTTCCGAATTGCCCGTCTGAGATTTTTCAGGGTTTCACAGTACCTGTCAGCGTTATTTGTGGTCCCAGCAGGCATGAACTCGACTAACAACACCCTTTCTTGATCCCAAAACACAGTTGTCATGACTTTACTGGCAGACTGTGTTTGCTTGAATTTCCGCGGCTTTGGCGAAGAGGGATACCACCATGGCGTGATTGTTGCTTGGTCTCAGGTGTAAAGTGGAACGCCCAGGTTTCGTCACCCATGACAATTGAGTCCAAAAAGTTGTCCTGTTCGGCTGCAAAGCATTGAAGAAATGCGTGGGAAGAATGAACTCGTTGCCACATGTGGTCTTCAGTCAGCATGCATGGCACCCATTTTGCACATGTCTTTTGGTGTTTCAACTTTTTCGTTAAAATTCTGTGAGCGGCACTTAGAGAAACCTCAGGAACCAAAGTGCAGAGATCATCCAGGGTGATCCGCCAATCTTCACGCATGATTTGCTCAACCTTCACAACTGTCTCAACGGAAATTGACGGTCTCCCACTCCTTTGTTCATCGTGAATTTCAGTCTGACTGGCTGCAAACTCTCTACACCACTTACGAACATTTTTGACATCCACACATGAGTCACCATACACTTCTGTCAACTGGCAATGGATTGCAATCGATTCAGTACCCTTTGCGTTCAAAAACCGAATAACTTCGCACTTGGCGGTAACATCCAACGAGAACTCCATTCTCAACGGCTGCCAAACCAAGACTGAATGCCTCAGTGCGGCGTGAGCATGTTTATATGCGAGCGCGGGAAACACTCTTCACAATATTTTCACCAACAGCCACACAAACAAGAGTTCTGTATTTATAAAAAAAAAAAAAAAGGAGACCTAATTTTTGGGATTACCCTCATAATAACAGACCGAGAATGGGGAAGATACGTCATGAATAGGAAGATAATCCCCAATGAATGTATGGAAGGTGATCATAGATTATTAATTGTGGAATTAAAACAAGTAAAATCCCTAAAATTGTACTTAAGAAGAAACCAAAGATCAGGATTTGGGAATTGAAGGAGGAGGAGGATAAAAGAATGGCATTCTAAGATTGGATAAAAAGGACTTGCATGTGGAATATAAAAGATTGAAACGACAAGTAAACAGAAATATCAAGGAAGAAAAGGAGAAATGTTGGGGAGAGTTTACCAACAAAACTGAGCAAGATTGTCATAGAAATCAGAAACTATTATACAGAGTAATAAAATCGAAAAGAATAAATTTTAAAAAATCAAGGCATTAGAGAGAGAAGATGGATCAATAGTACATGACAAAAAGGGTCTTCAGATGGTGATGGCAAAGTATTCTCAAAAACTTTATAATGAAGGACTGCTCAGAGGAAGAAGGAGATAAGAAAATGGAAATAAGAGATGGAGAAAAAGGAGAGAACCCAATAATATGGTTGGAACTTGGGGAAGTTCAAGGCTCCATATATCATATTATAAAAAGAGGCCTTTTTGTGAGAGCCGAGGTGCAGTGAATCCTGTCTAACCATGTAAGCTATCTTAGTTGGTTTTCTGAAGATTTCAAAATTTAGATGGTTGTCGGTCCTCCTAATTTTAAGATTTACAAAATTTAAAAATCTATCTGTTTCAGATTCAACTGTAAATTTTATGTAAGGGTCACAAGTATTTAGCTTACTAAGGAGGGTTGTACTATCAGCAATATGTTGGTCAGTGATAGTGAAAATATCATCTACATATCTTGACCAATGGAATATAACTTGCAAATTGTTGAGTATCTTGGTTTTTTCCAGACTGCCTATATAAATTTCTGCCAAGATTCTTTTCTGCAGATAAACTGTGTTATTAAACAAATGAGGCGTCTAGTATCAAAACCGGCCAAGTCACTCAAGGCATATTTTTCAATATGGATGAAAAACCTGTAGAGACAAAGCAATGATGGTCAGAAAAGATTTTTTTTCACAGTTATATCCTTAATGGTTTAATATTTAAGTTCCACTGTTTTGAGAAATCTAACTCATAATTAACCCATCTTGTGTGTTAATTTAAATTTTGACTTGGCCGTTTTTGTTGCAATTTTGTACAATTTCAGTCTGTTTTTGTAAAACTGACTTCTTTTTATATCCCAAACGCTTGTGAAAAAAGTCAATTAAATGAAAATAAATTGACATTTTAATTACTTTTCTTTATTGCAATTAAAAAAAGCATTTCACCATGAATGAGATAATAATAAACGAAGAAGAACATCATAAAGCTGAGGAGAATACAAAATAGGATTTCTCTCACTAAAAGTTTATAGTCTACTTAGATCTTGAACACAGTAAAATAAAATGATCGTCAATAATAGTCACTTATGTTAATAGAATCATTATTAAGATAGGTACTGTTCAAACATACTAAGTAATATTGTTGTTGAAAGTCTTCAATTTGCTCTCATTTATAATACAATATCAGGCATTTCTCGTGGACTATTGATGCAGACTTCAGAGACTGTGTTGGAACTCTCATGACCAACGAAAGCTGTTTCACTTGCTAATATTACAGTTTTATAAAACTACAGTGCTGGAAGATTTCTGACGCTATATTATTATTATTATTATTATTATTATTATTATTATTATTATTATTGCTGTGGTTTTTAATGTGAGTTAGAACACACACTCACACAAACCTTAAATCAATCTAACTGCTTCAAGAATCGAACGAGAAACTTCGATAATCTGTAGTAAAATAAAATGAAATATTATTCTTACCGCTCTCGTTTTCGTTGTTGTGATTTCCACTGTGACGTATCTCTTGTTCTCTTTCTGGGTTTCATTTATTGATGTTTCCATTATGTGGCACAAGGTATGAGAGTAAATTTTTCAGTTCACCACTCGGAACAATATCCACGTTACAGCACACAATAATTACAAAATACGAGCACACCGGAAATAGGATTGCTTTGGCGCTAGTGACGGTAAGAAGCCCGAGAACATGTAAATCAGTGTTGCAAATGAACAAAAGACAAAATATTATAACTTCAAAGAATATACATTACAAGGAACGATTTTGCCTACTGATATCACATTGTTGCTTAATGTAATAACACAAGGTTCCAGACAATAATGCTGCATCATAAAGATTGTCGCTCGTTTCTTGACTTGGCCGGTTTTGAATTCACTGGCTGCATGACTTGGCCGATTCTGTTGCACGACCGAGAATTCAGTGCTCTATAACATGAAGAGATGGACGATTTTAAAGCATATTCTTATTTCACCTGATAGTGCTATACTTCTACTTCAAATTGATAACCTTAACTCATTTTCGTAAATTTTGTGACTTGGCCGGTTTTGATACTGGACACCTCAAATTATTATTATTATTATTATTATTATTATTATTATTATTGAGGACGAACTAAAGAATATGTACGAATTCTTCTATGTGTCAGGTCAGGTTAGGAAAGACTCTGCTACCGCATGCGACAGTAGACGGTACTACCTGCGACTGTCTGGCCGAGGATTGGGCGGCCGATACCAAACCCGACAAACTACGAGAAAACCAACAGCTGTGGGTGGAGGAGTTTTCCCTTAGAAAGTTAGACGAGATCTTTGTGTAGGAAATAACACATAAACTTATCAGCTGTTGCCTTGCAGTAAGGCAGGGGACTGCCAAAGGCTAAGGGAGACAACTTCTGACAGAAAATCCTCTGAAAGGTTAGGCCTAGCAAGTCAGTGGAAGAGAGAAATTTTAATTGCTTTCAAAACCAAAAGAAGCCTAAAATTGTTAAACAAACCCAATAAGGATGCAAGATCTCCTGGTACCGATATTAATGACAGCTCTACATTCGATGCTCCATAAAGATCCGGCAAGAGTACTAAAATCTACAAGACAATGACCACAATCAGAGTACCAAATCTGAATATCATTACTTTGACAGGAAAAATAGAAGTATGTGTTGATTTGATGAAAATGAGGAATATTGATGTACTAGGACTGAGTGAAACCACAGGGAAGGGACAGGGTCAAAAGAAATCAGAGAAGGTTACCATCTACAGTATATTGGTCAGGAGGAAGTTCACCTAAGAATGGAGTGAGTGTTATAATAGACCGTTCAATGAAACAAAATATAATAGACAAAATTCAAACCTGACAGGATTATCCAAGTCAATCTAAAATTAAACCCTACCCAGAACATTAGTATCATTCAGTGCCATGCCCTGCAAGTAGGTTGTGATCGTTCAGAGAAAGACCTATTTGAAAAATCCTTGGAAGAGCAAGGAAGAGGTGAAGGAACGATTGTTATTGGCGACATGAATGCCCAAGTAGTGTCTGATAGGCAACGTTATGAGAGGTGAAGCTTCCACGGTGTGTAGAATTATTTAGTTTATTTTCCGGGTTGAACCATGTTGTTGTTTTCTGTACATTACGTACAGTTTGCCGACGTTTCAAATACATTGCAGTATTCTTTGTCAAGGCGACTGAAATACCCCTAATCAAGAAGTTAGTATAAATAACCACCTAATCGATACTTTATTATTGCCTCAGGCAAAATTGAATGTAAATTAGCACTTACAGGACATGTTTCGACCACTTAGTGGTCCTCTTCAGCTGTATAAAGAAAGAATTGAGAAAAAACATTAGGGCAATAAGCACAAATAATAAAAGTTCTTTGGAGACTCCTTTTTAAAAAAATGGAGGTCATCATAACAGGACATCTTACCTCTCATTCTTGTTTGGAAAAGATGTTTATTCTGCGCTGTCTAGAGTGTCTGTCTTTGAGCGCGACCTGAAGTAACGATGTGACATAGTCTAACAGTTCATGCAAAGCTCTGGAGAGAAGGGAAGTAGAGTTTTGTCGTCATCTAAAATATCATGTGAGGGAGGAGGGAGATTGGGCTGTGCTTCTGTGATGTCGAGTTTGATTATATCTCTTGTTCGTCTTGCCTGTTTTATGTCTACCCATTCCAAGTATTTACTAATATTCTCGTATAAGATGTTTTTTTGCTCGTTGTTTTCGTTAAGATTCTCTTCACCGTTTTCTAATTTATCAACAACGATGTGGATGTTTTCCAGGTTGTTCATTAGATTTCCTCTATTTATCATACAGATAATTTGAAGGTGCTGTCTGATATTTGTGAATTTGTGGTTGGACTCTTTCATATGGGATCCCATGGCAGAGAATCTTTTGTATTTTTCAGCATTCAATGCATTTAGCGGTAGCCAAGCATTCCTACAAAATAAAACATGGAATATCATTTGACAAGACCAAGATCCTAGCAGCTATCCCTTGGAATCCGGATAGGAAAATCTGCAAGGCTATCAAAATCAAGAAACATCCAAACAATATGAATTGAGGAGGAGGATATAAAATCAGTAATTCTTGCATGCCTATCACACATAGATTAAGACATACAGACCACAACGTAAACACGCTGGTCGAACCTCCTATTACATAACGGCGCAGGCAAGCCCCACTACGCGGCTGTGACACATACCTTCCAGAATTCTTACGAGACAGCCAAGGGGCTTACGTCAACCAGAAAGGCTAGGATATATAGACCAAGGTCAGAAACCACTCTCTGTAGTGTAATTGCTGCCTGGGAGACTGATTACCTCGGATCAAGTAGGGGTATTTGAGTCACCTTGACAAAGAATACTGCAATGCATTTGAAACATCAGCAAACTGTACGTAATGTACAGAAAACAACATGGTTCAACCCGGAAAATAAACTAAATAAGGTTATGAGAGCATCATGGGCACATGTGGATGGGGACCAAGGAACGCTGAGGGAAGCAGACTCCTAGATTTCTGTCTGAAATAGGTAAGGGTTATTCTGCCCGAAGGCAGGTCCGAACCTCTGCAGAGGTGTTCCTGAGCCGGAGTTTACGTGCGGTAGGGTGGCCAGTTCCTTTCCGCTCTCTGTCTGAGAAATACCATAGTTATTGGTAATACTTGGTATCACAAACAGAAAAGTCACAAAATCACCAGATATGGATGGAATGGGCAAGAGGAGTCCATCATTGATTATATTATGGTATAAACATATACAAGAAATGTTGCTGGATGTAAAAGTGATTCCAAGTGTCTTTTGACAGTGATCACAGGCTCCTTGTTAGTTGTTTCAGGTTTTAAAAGTTTAAGGAAATAAGAACCATCCAGGACAAGAAATTAAAGGTATGGAAATTGAAGGATAAAGGGAAGGCCACAGAATATCAAGAAATAATCCAGCAGCGAATACCATAAACAGACACTGGAACAGTTGAAGAAGAATGGAAAAATGTCAAGGAATGCTTGGTCAAGACAACAGAGGAGACATATGGAACAACAAATGGCAAAAGGAAATGGAAAGAGACACCATGGTGGAATGATAGAACAAGAGACACCGTCCTTAAAAAGAACAATGCCAACAGAAAATATTTCAAAAGTCGAACAGATAAGGACAAAGAACTATAAATTGGCAAAAAAGGAATCTAAGCAGGTTGTCAGAGCAGAAAGTGGTTGAATGAATGGCATCATAAACAAAATGAAGATGTAGATGGCAACAGAAAAATGTTGTATGTAATGATGAAGAATAGGAGGAGGTACAAAGAACAGACTAATTATGTGACTAGTGATAGTGGGTATCTCATTTCAGATGACAGAGAGATCAAAGAAGAATGGAAGAATTATTTTGATAAGCTGTTAAATGTGAATGATACCACAAACATTCCATTAGATAGATTAGTTAATGATGGAAGGATGGAAGACAGTAACAGATCTGACATGGAATGATATAGAATATGCATGGAAGTACATAAAAACAGGAAAATCTCCATGCATTAATGAAGTGTGTGTTGAAATGATCAGGTCTATGAGAGATGCAGGAAACCAGTGGATGTATAGACTTCTTCACAAGATATGGAAGGATGGGCAGATACCAGCAGATTGGAAAAAAGTTATCACCATTCCACTCTTTGAGAAAGGTGACAGGAAAAAATGTTCCAACTGCAGAGGAATTACATTAACTTCCCAAGTGGGAAAGCTGTATGAAAGGATTTTAGAAAGAAAAATAAGACCATTGATAGAATTATTATCAGAGGAACAATACGGATTCCAGAAAGGCAGATCAACAGTTGATTTAATATTTGGACTGCGTCAGTTGATGGAGAAGTATTATCAACATAATTAGGTCCTTTGGCTGGCCTTCCTGGATATCAAAATGGCCTTTGATGCTGTAAGCAGGGACAAAGTCTAGGAAGTGTTGAGAAACACTGGAATCGATAATAACATAATAAAACGAATTGAGAATTTATATGAAGACATCAGAAGTCGTATCAAAACACCAGCAGGAATGATGGAACCCTTTAGAACAACTACGGGCCTAAGACAAGGTGGAGTTCTGTCACCTCTTCTCTTCATTACTGTGATGAATGAGATTCAATAACAAGTATGCCAAACATTGATGACAACAAAATGAAAGTCATTCTATTTGCTGACGACATTTGTATATGGGGAGATTTCAAGGAGGAACTTCAGATCAATGCATGGACAGTAAAAGCTAAAGGGTGCGGCCTAAAATTCAGTCAGGAAAAAAGTGAAGTGTTGGTTATGCAGAGAAATGGTCACCAAGGTTACATTGAAATAGAGGGTAAACAACTCAAGATGTCCAACAAATTCAAATATCTAGGAAGCATGACATCAGCAACAGGCTCCACTGAAGAGGAACTTACCAGCAGGATCAAGCTGGAGGAACATTCTATAGAGTTGTCCGAGACCTAATATGGAACCCAAAAGTACCATTGAAATGCAAGTGAGCAATTTATCTGACTTATTACTTGCTAATTTTGACATATGGGAGTGAGACCTGGACCATGAGGAAAAAGGATGATGCAAGGATTCAGGCACCTGAAATGAGATTCGTCTGAATGATGGTTGGCAAAACAAGACAAGATAAAATTTGTAATAAGAACGTCAGGGTCGTGGCTCAGGTTAGCAGAATGCAGGATAACATAACTCTGCGTAGACTCTAATGGTATGGTCACAGGCGAAGGATGGATCCTGTCGCATACCCAGAAAATGTATGATCTGCAGTTAAAATATTCAAAACCAAGAGGGCAGCCAAGAATACGATATACAGACAGAGTGAAAAACGACATTCAGCAACAAGGAGGGGACTGGGACAGCACTGAAGAAGGAGAAAAGTACAAAGACAGAAGTTGGTGGAGGGGCTTCATTCGCCGACCCATCATATAGATGGAACGGCATAGGATATGTATGTCTTCTATTACTAGTTTACTCGAAAGGTTGTGTTTGTTTATCTTTAACTAGGTTAGTGGTTTCAACTACAGGAATGTTAGTGTACATATTCATGATATCAAAAGAGTGCATACTATAATTTGGATTTAAGTTTCCTCGTCATGTTACTGAATTCTACTGAATTTTGTATAGAAGTTCTACTGGAAAATCTATAATATTTAGCCAAGAATTTTTGTATAAAATGAGAAAGTAATGATCAACTTGATGGGAACATCGGTCTTATGAATTTTTGGTAAAGCTCTAACAGGGGAGATTTTTGGATTCATTAAAGTGAGCTTGGAAATATGTTGTTCATTGCTTGCTTGTTGTTTAAAGGCACCTAACATCTAAGGTCATAAGCCCTGTTGTTCACAGAAAAGGGTTACAGAATTATTCAAAATTCCTTGAAGGGTTTTTTTAATTTTATTGGTGGGATATTTAGTTACTGTATGACAGTAAAAATTCCAACTAAACACATTGTAAAATTGAAAGAAAAAAATCAAAAATAATTATGTAACAGTTACCAACACGGTCCTAATGAATAAGAATGATTACATCAGTAAAACAGAACTCTTCGTTTCCGATCTGAGTTTGATGATTATGATGACTATCCACGGCAGATATGTGCAGATTTTAAAGTGATAACTATCTTACTTAGATTACAACTTGGCTATACAAAATGTTGCTGTTTCTTGTGTATGTGGGATAGTAGAGATAAAAGCAATCATTGTGTTGGAGAAAGCTGACCAAAGAAAGAGTCATTCAATCCAGGACAGATTCATCAACCACCTGTAGGTGCTGACAAAATCTTATTGGGAATATTTGTTGGCCCTCAAATTAGAGAACTTATGAAAGATTCACAGTCTGAGAGCCTTTTAAATATGCAAGAACAAGCTGCATGGTTCTCTTTCAAAAACACTGTCATAAACTTTCTAGGAAACTACAAGTCTGAACATTACAGAGAAGTCAGTGAGCTAACAGAGAACCACATGGTCATGACATGTAATATATCTTTGAAAATACACATGCTGGGCTCCCATCTTGACTTCTTCCCTGAGAACTTCGGCGCTCAACAACGAACATGGTGAATGTTTCCATCCAGACATTGCTGAAATGGAAAGATGCTACCAAGAAAAATGGACTCCAAATATGTTGGCAGACTACTGTTCGACATTGAAGAGAGATGTTCCTCAAGCAAAGTACAGTCAAAATTCTACTTCACATTTGTTTTAGATATGTAAATTATTCTAGCTAAGATGTTACACATATTAAAATGTATAATTATGAGATATGTTATTCATGCAATTACTCAAAAACTATGGATGATGGAAAAATTCTGTAAAAAGATTTGAAATCAGCACAAAAAAAAGTCAGTAAGAATCCTGCATTGTACTTCTTTTAACATTCAAAAATTTAAATTTTGTTGACCAGTGAAATATGAGACATTCTATAGAAATAATGCACACTGTGGATTTGAGAACATCAGTAAAAATTACCTTATTTCTCCCAGGTGACTCTGCTATTTGACACTGCTGCCTTTTAAATGTTAGTATCAGATTTTATGGTACAGAATTCTTGACATGATACTTTCGTATTTGTTGAAAGCAGAAGTTTGCTCTCTGTTAGATATACTGTGCATCTATTTCTTGTATCAGTCCACTTGTTTGCCATCAAGGAGAATATACATTCAATAAACACACTTGAACGAGTTCTTCCATATCCATTTCCTCAATTAACTGAAGACATTCCACGGCACCTTGCAGGCAAGAAAAATAAGTGCTTTTTTAAAAAACTGAACACATGTAGCTATGCTGCAAAACTGTCTTCGGAGAAATCATAGGACTGGGGGAGATATTTTAGAGGTTCATCATAAAACTGCATGAAACTCCTATTTTTTTCCCCCTTTCTGAATCACTATTTTAAATTTGTTACTGGAAAATAAAGAACAAGGACAGATAACATGGGACACAGCATGTTTTGCCTGAAATACAGGATGTCCCATATAATATAGGAGAGGTTAGTAAAATGTCTGAGAAAGCAAGAGAGGAGTGTATACCTTATGAATTAGTAATGCTTGGTTAATATGAGAGAGAAAAAAGATTGAATATTATAACGGTTTCTTAATAGTTGTCAAGAGAGGTAGGATAGAATGCAGAATAGAACAGATAATAAGGAAATCAACAGCTTCCTACACTTTCTGCTCAACACATAAATAAACTACTGGCATAGATTTGGTAGTTAGAGAATCAGGGCTAAGAATATACCAGTATTTCCACCAAAAAAGGGGAGATAAGGATAAGGATGAGGTGCAACACATGTTTTACGAATTTATGATACAATAATAAAGCAATAGTAAAGCAATAATTTTATCATATCCACAGCACTGACACGAGCACTAGAATAGCCTTTTCCTTTATTGATTATTTCACTGCTTTTTTAAACAAGTTGTTTTACTTAATAATCTTTTTAGATTGTAATATGTGTATTAATTTGGTGGTTTAACTATATATTTTCTCAAGTTGCTTTATGTTGCACTGTCACAGATAGGCCTTACGGCAACGATAGGATAGGAAAGGGCTAGGAGTGGGGAAGGAAGTGGCAGTGGCCTTAACTAAGGCATTTGTCTGATGTGAAAATGGGAAACTATGGATAACCATCTTCAGGGCTGATGACAGTGGGGTTCGAAACCACTATCTCCCGAATATTGGAGGTTGGCCGCACTTCACTGATTACTTCAAGGTCCAAGTCCGTTCAGTCCCTAGTCAAATGGAGGTACAATTTTCTCCTTCTTGAATCACTTATTTCTTAAATTTTCTTACTGAAAAATAATGAATAACAGTGGATAATATGAAACATAGCATTTTTGCCTGAAATACGGGATGACCCATACAATACGGGACAGGTAGCAACCCTAGAAAATCGAGAGATTTTCTGCACGACTTTCAAATTGGTACCCATGGGTGACCTGAGCATCTGTGAGGATAGGGGCCTACTACAGTGAAATGTTGAAGACAGCATGCACATCCAGCCAGAGAGGAATTTATCAATGAAGATTAAAATCCCTGAACTGGTCGGGAATTAAACCTGGGGTCCCTTGGACCTAAAGCCAGCATACTAACCAGTAAGCCATGAAGACAAACAATACTTTTAATGTGGCACCATGGCTACAACTTATTAGACTCCTTCCTCCACCAATTGCAATGTCCATTTCAACAGTCTCCACCTTCTTAATATTTGAAATCCTCCACTTCTACAAACACTACTGTTTACATCAAATCTCATCCAATGATAGTTTTTACTAATGCCAAACCAAACTTTTTTTTCTTTCTTTTTTTTTTTTCCAGCTCTGCCACCTGCAGCAGATGGAGTTTGTTAAGCAAAAACTCCGAACAACCCAAAAAGCTATGGAATGGTTTATGCTAGGCTTCAAGAAGGAGGACAGGAAGAGAGGAGATCACATCAGGTCAGTCACAAAGGTCAGTGACATTTTAGAAAGGGTGTTTACCCTAAAATGGCAGTGGGCAGGCCATGTTGCTCGGAGAACTGATGGTAGGTGGACAAAGCCTGTGCTTGAGTGGAGTCCGAAAGATCATCTGAGATCTAAGGGAAGACCACCGGACAGATGGGATAAAGACATCCCGAAGATTACTGGGATCAAGACCGTCCCAGATGGAGAGACCTCATGAAAACCTACCTTGCTTCGGACTTAAAGATGCCACATCGTAAAAACGATTGAATATGGCTGATAGTGAAAGCCTGCACAGAACTTGAACTCTTCATAACTACCTAACATGTTAATTAATCTCTTTGTGAAGAAGAGCATTTTAAAATAAATGATGTCCCTTACTCCCAAGACCTACTTCTCAAGCGCCACTCATTTAGGTAAAGGAAACATACAACTGTGAGAAACATTCCCATATGTCAAGAACCATTTCAAACTACTACACATCTCATTTGACTGTGAATATAATTGCCAAAAAGAGAGGGGGGGGGGTCTGCCTAGCCGAGGCAGTAAATGTGTGTTCAGTTCACTCAGAAGCACATGGATTTGATTCCCTGCCAGGAAGTAAAATAATTGAAGAAACAAGATATCCACTTCTGACCCTGAGGTTCACTCAGCCTACATCAAAAATGAGTATCAGGTTAATTCCTGGGGGCAAAGGCAGCCAGGCACAGAACTAACCAATCTAACCCACTTAGTGCAAAGGTTGCGAATAGTGGATGTGTTTACTTCCAACTCCTCCTAGGGCCTCGTGGCCTTTATCGAGATTGCTTTATAATTGCTGCAAAACCTGTTGTATGTACCCAGTTCAATCTTAACCATTAACCACCTGTACTAAGTTTCTATACTTATATTGACCCAGTGGAATACTTCCCTCCTTTTGCATTTGTCCTAGTTTCCAGTTTATTATCACCTGTGTTCATCGTTTATCTTTTTATCTCTCCTAATTTTCTGTCATTATGCAGCCTTCTTCTTATCCTACTCTTCCCACATTAAGACTGAAGATTTGTAAAGGTCCATCAATGAGTGTTTATGCCTGCTTTCCTGATGAAGTTGGAAACAGAAACGAGATCATGGGGAGGTGAGAAGAAATGGACAGAGAAGAAATGGAATTGTTGAGGATAGAGCCTATCTATTTGAAGACAGCCATGTATGAAGATGTGGAAAATGTATTCATTCTTTTGTGATTTCATATTTCTCCTTGTCTCCTATTTTGGTTGTTCCCTGTTGCTGCTCCCACAATGTTCTGCCATTGTGCTTATTCTATTGTGTGTGTTCCATTTCACGTTCCGTCTCACGAAGTACTCTACTTTTACGGTTTTGGGAAATACCTAGGTGCCATAAATTTTTCCCATGGATGTTCTTTTACATACTAAAAAAATCGATTAACCTGAGGATGATTTATCTGCACACCTCCAGATACTTCCAGACTGAGCCAGAATCAGTCCTGCCAACTTGTGGTCAAAAGGCCACCATACTTCCATCTGAACCACTCAGCCCAGCAACAAATAGTCAATGAGCTTGTGTAGAATCAGCTCACTTTCTGTGTTGACCTGACAACTAGCTCTTTAATGAAGCACCTAAGCAGTTACTGTAGTATTTATTTATACCTCAATGCTAACCTTTCCATACTATTCACATCCACATCCATCAAATTATATTTGATGATCAATTCATGGTATTTCTGAAACAATTAGTTCTGTCCTCCCATCCACTTGCCCCAAGGGCCTCCAAAAGTTGGACATCAGCAAGTACTCAGAGGAGCATCTAGTCTTAATATCAGATCGCTGTATCCAACTGCCCTTCTCTTCTTTCTATACACCCTCACAGAAATACATTACTATTTGGAGATCTACACTTCTTCTCTCCCATACGCAAATGTTGAATAAAATTTTTTGGCTCTATGTAATATTTTTTTCTATGTTTTTAGTATTAATTCCCTTGTTACCTGTAAATCACTGCTCATCATCTTTATCCTTAAATTATGTCCTCCAATCTTATAGATATCATTACGCATTAATTCTTACCTTATATATATTGATTGTCACATCTTTCAGTCTATTCAAGGTTCTCTCCAGCAACATACTGACAAAAATATGCTAATCGAAGATTTTCAATTAGAGTACAAAGTTTCACTGCCAATCCTACTTTAAGCTTCAGATGATTTCTCACTGTTGGCAAGTTTAACATCATTAAGGCTTGGCCATCAATCAACTGAAAAAATAACAAAACAGAGGATTCATTACAGTTCCTTAAAAGCTATTCAATCATACTTCATTCTTACATTATTAAATTATTCTGCAGCACAGAATACTGTTAACTCTCTAACATTACCGGAACTTATAGAAGATGGTTGCCCAGTTGAACGTCCTCTTAAAACAATAGTCACCATAACCACTTAACTTACATGAAACCATACATAACATAATTATTGAAACAGGAAAATGACATTACATTAACCAGAACAGGATATAGCAATGATTTTGATTCTTTTTTTTTAAGGTAAAAAGCAACGTCATTATCAACCTACTATACCATTATATACTGCACCCGTCCACCTCCCGAGTCCCAGACTAGCATTTATCTCAGGGGTGTCGGTTCATTATTTAAATCATCAAATATAAATATAACGGCATAATAGAACACGGGGATGAACGGAGCAACTTAAAATTAAAAGGGGGAAGGCTCGATTGTAACTTGAATTTAAGGACTCCATGATAGGACTAGGAAGTGACTGTTACTTTAAAAAGGGCATTATCTAACTACAATAAAAAGATTATGAGAGTGGTTTCCTTTGAAATAATTTGCCAGAAGGAGCGGTTTATTACGCCATTTGACGTATAAAACTTTGATACACGTGGCCACAATATTTGAATTTACACACATGTTACATATATAAATCACTTGCCATACCGCAAGTGGTATCAATATCTTGCTGTGTTGCTTCTGAAATAAAATGACATTTTGGAGGTATAATTTACGGATCGATTCCATTTGAATCGAACCGTTACTCAAGGATATAGCTTCCTTCTATCGGGAGCCCGAGCATAACCCATGTTACGGTCGGCTTCCCGATTTAACTAAGATGATGTACTCCGGCTATGTACATTTTTCCGAGACCGGTACTCGGACTGGGTAATGTTTCTCGTGAAGTGCGAAAACTGGATTCCACGGACAGTTCCTATCTTACGATATCCAGCTGATGCCATACCAATGAATTAGCATATACATATTATTTACATGTGATCTGAATTGTTTCCAGTTAGCCTCAGTAGACTACTGACACAGATGAGATAACGAGAAGCGGTGGGAAATACCGTGGCCATGGCCCCCCCTCGCATCGCGAGCGAAGTAAACAAACACGCAAGTATGACTGTCACATCGTCCCATACGGAAACCGTACAATAAAAAGATACCAAAAGACTCTAATATTATCATTCTCATTATTCAAACACACGAATAGAGGGATGTTGTCACCAAACAAATAACTCCACGATCGTCAGAATATTCATGAAATTATTATCCTCGAAATTATTATTATTATTATTATTATTATTATTATTATTATTCCTCAACGGTTCCTGGCACTGTCACGCTTGATTAATATCATCATTATTATGCGGGATGCAAACACAAATGGTTATTACTGTTATTATTATTATATCCCTCTTGTGGTTATTATTATTATTATTGAATAGGTGACTCAAGATATTATTATTATTCACGTCACTTAAGAGGTTATTATTATTAATGGACCGGTCACTTCCGCCAAATTATATATTAAGATATCGGTCGCAATTACAAATTAATTCACTGATCAACCAACGACATCATTACAGTTATTATTATGACAATTATTATTAATCTGACCGCGATGATTTAACATCGTCCTTACATTGTTATTATTATTATCGGTTGCATATTCTCAATTAGATTCCCGTTTAACATCGTTATCAACGCTCAATTAATTAAGGCGGTCCAATCCTTTATCTGCAATATTTATTATTATTATTATCACGACATCATGATTGTCCTCACTCGTTATTACAATGAATACAATATACGACCATTTCTGTGGAATCTGAACTCTCATTATCCTTAGATCCGTTGTATCTCAACGAATAACTGTGCAGTCTATTTATTTCGTACATGCTGTCACGGGTTCGAATTCTACCCGCTGCGTAACTCAGTATTTCTCTGTGACACTGCCCGTACATTTTACACTCATATCAATATCCTAAGTGTCTCTCGTACGGAATTTATTTTCCTCTCTATCTCAATATTCCTCGATTCATTTATTTATTCCTCACAGAATTATCAACTGACTTATTTATTCATTTCGGACATCGTACGACCTTTTATTATCTGACTGCAAATTCTTTCACATTTTCTATCTCATTTGGATCTATGCCTTAGTTCATTCTCCACAAATAATCGTAACATCTTGAATTTATATTTACCAAAATTTGACAATCATGGTCTCGTAATATTAGCACTACATGTTCCGGCTAATGAATCGCAACTTTAAGACACGACATTTATACGTAAAAAATATTGGACCGTAATTTAAACCACACGTTCATTAACATGTACGGATTATTAACACCGATCTACATTTGAATATTATTATTCGATCAAATTAAATTACCACGCACTTTAATTCCAAATTAACGCGACCTCCCGTCATTAAAATGATTCCCAATAAACTCAACACTTGATCACATAAATTATTATTATCTCCAAATCATATTTAAAAAAATATCTTCTTCAAAAAAAATAGTTATATTATTTATTTATTATTATTATTAATATTTAAAAAAAATAATAATTTCGCCTGTAATACGGTAGTCCACTCTTATTATGTTTAACGCATAACCCCTTTTACAAATTCAATTTATTCTGGCACTAATCACTCCAGATATGATTTACTTGGACATTAGTATATTAATCGCATCTCACAAATTTAACAACTTCACTTTGAAAATATGACCATATTAATTTCAACAAAACACTCTTGGTAGGGCGAAGCTGGATTTTCCTTCCATGTCATTAAATGGCTCGTTAAAATGACAAAACATAAAAGCACATATCGGGTCTTATTTAACTAGCATAATCAAAATCAAATGTAAAGAAAATTATCGACTACAAAGAAAATATGAATGCATGCATGACTTAACGTACTACACTATATATACAAATTTACATCTCCAACAAACTGAATACATAAAAGACCCGATTATTTACATTATTATGATTTACTACTGTCCGTGCTACAAATTTAGGATGGGGTCGTTAAGCGACCCATCTTGTTACAGAAGGTAACCAAGTATAATCAAATTATTCCCATTTTTCCCATCACGATAACATTTCCCAAATATATTTTACAATTTAGTACTCATCTTAGTTATCGGTATTCCATTGCAGCTTTGCAGACGAGAGGCTTCATCCAGCCCCTCTCTGCGTTTTACTCCTCCATCCTTGATGGCGTAGTTTCACAAAAGATTTCCTGGCACATTATTATTTTACACTCATATCTTGATTACCACAAACCTTCACCATTTACTACGTTAACACTGTATACTTTAATTTGGATACAACAAATTTCTATCCTAGACCCAAGAATTTAATATATTTACACTATTTAATCTTCGTCCACCTACCGCACAATGGACCTGGACACGTACGACGAGGTGTCAACTATTTCGCCCGTCGCGATACGCCCGATTTATACGGCATTCTTGACGTGTTCATTACATCGGTTCGGTATAGCTAAGTACAGGCTACTACTTCCTTAAAGTACTGTTCGTCACACAGTCTATTATGTACGTACTTATGGTGATATATTTTATACTACTCTCTTGCAGGGTAATTACTTTACGTCACTGATTATTCATAAATAACAAACACTATCCTACGTTAACTATTTCCAGATTTAACATGTTGCTTGAGCGCGATCACACTTTACAAACACTGGCGGATGCTCGCGCCATTAAATGACTGTACGTCCGTAGAATTCTAAGTTACCGGCGACCAACAGTTCAACTCCCGATATTCAATTCACGTGTGCTGGCGACCGTCAATTCAGCTCCAACGATTCAAGACAAGTGGCTCGCGACCGTCAATTCAGCTCCGTATATATGGATGAAGCCTTTTTCCCGCGGATTCGTTGACGTCATACCCCTTAGGGAGGGGGTGGATTTTTAATATCGGTACTTGCACTCCGAATTGGAAGTTAAAATTTACATCAAATTAATCCACTCCGCTAGCACATCTGCTGGATAAAATATGAACTCCTGGTGATCACAGATTTAGGAGATATGGGTGGATTTCGCTCCTCACATTTCGCGCCTTCGTAAGCGTCCCTGACAACGTGGTCTTCTTTCAGCCAATGAGATTCAAGCTGTCCGGTTTCCAAGAAATCCAGCCTTCAATTTATTTAATTTGCCAATAAGTATTGATTATTTTTCCATGCATGACCTCTAATAAATTCATTACATCCATCCGCGTACTCATATTAATTTATTACTGATTACTTTTGTAATTACGAAAATATCTCATCCATCATTCCTTAAGATGGTATCACTGAGTCTCCCATCAAATTTTTACTATTGGCCGGCAAGCGGTCACGTGATTTAAATCTCCACCTGCTCGAACTTAGGCTAGCGAACGTACACTCAGCCGCTGTAATTTTCCATGAGGTCATGGAATTTCCGTCCTACCAAAAATATCCCAAGGTCTTACTCATGTGGTGGGTTTTCTTTGTACGACTCTCCCCCTTCCTCTTTCTGACCAAGACTTATTTGTGGACTCTGTATTTACTTGTACGCCAACTAATGATATTCCCTGCTGTGAAGTAGCTAAAAGTTGTCGGGTTGAGCTAATCCGTCAGGCTCCAGTCTGTCGTCCTTCCTTCGCTCTGATTTCAACATTACATAAACGAAATATTTTCAAATACACTCCTCTGTATTTCAATAAATGTCTCATATTATTTTACCGATCAAATCATGATTGATTATGGGCCTAAGTCACTCGGGTTCAATACGTATAACAATTTATTTTCTCTGATGAGAGATACACCTGCCAGGACTTCCTAGGCGACAAGAGTGTGGCATACCTAAGAGAACAACCTCCTGTGTCTAAGGGCCAGAACCCAATCATGGTACAATGTAACCTGTAGGCCTAGGCAGGCATTTCTAGAACATGGAGATACTGGCATTGTATTTGTGCTAGAATGAATTTGGAAAGTTGTGACATCCAAATGTCTGAGAGAAGCTAGGCTAGCAAGGAAGAAGACAGGGAGTACACTGGAGGGTGGACGGACAGGTTGAAAAAGAGTGAGACAGCAAATTCGGCCTTGTACTCTCATTTCATGAACAGTGTTGAAGATCACCTTGAATATATTTTTCCTCCGCTTATGAAATGAACTTAAAACATGAAATAATGAAGTCCAGCAGACATCGGCTAAGCACCATGAAAACAAAGATTCTCAGAAGGTCATTGCCACTACACTGGAAAGTGTTTCCATTGTAGACATAAGAAAATAATTTAGTCTTACACAGATCTTTGAGAAAATGGCAAATGTTTAGACATGAGCTGTAAGCAAAAGTCAATATGTTGTAAAGATAACTGGAAGTCATCTGAAAGAGATACAAGAGACAACCTAAGCAATGTTGGATGTACAGGGTGGTCGGAAACAACATAAACCAAGTATATGAGCGTTAGAGCCAAGCCGAGAAATGAGCATCAAATACTAACACACCATAGGTTTCAGCCAATGCCACCGTAGCTTGCTTGCTGTGGGCCGAGCCTATCAGCAAGGAGGTCCTTATTCAAGCCCCTCCCCTAAAGAAATTTATTTCTATTAGCGTTCTCAAGCCGGTCATAAGCCACATGCAAATTTAGGAAACACCGCCTCACAAAGCCCATCTGAAATCGCCCGTGAAGCAATCGATTGACTAACTTCAGCAGCTGATAAAATGATGACGGCGCGAGATACTGACAGATATTTTTCAAATTACCTATCAGTATTACCAACGCTCTAACACTGAACTGGCTCAATATCTACTGTTAGGAACTTTTCACTAATAATATCCACGTACTTCTGTCCAATTTCCTCATCCTGGAGATTTTCTACCCTTATTCGTCTGCAGACAGATTTAACTTTCTCTATCCTAGGCCTAGAGATACTTAGTTTGTTTACCAACCGGGCCAAGGTCAGCTGCAATGTGGCTTCTTCATGATTGACTCCTCTCTCAAAACTGGCCCAACGTGTTCAATTTTTCAGTACACGTATAAAGAGCTGGATTCTTAGCAACTGTTATGTTTTGGAACTCTTAAAACATATTGTTTTGGAAAGGCTAACTTTAGTTTAGATCCTGTGGTTAGTGAAAACCCCTTTTTCTTGGCCTGACATCCTTGTTTTCCTCTTATCAAGTGACAATAATTGAAATTAAGAGGGTTCCTCCTATTCAATACAAAAACATTTATTAACGTGAATGAATCACATATCGTTCACATGAGGTACTAGTTTCGGCACTAAACTTGTGCCATCATCAGCCAACAAGTCAAATCGGGTAAACACAATACAACTTTAAAAACAACTTTAAAACACACTATAACACTTGCACAGATGAATATGAAATAAAATATGGTACATGATGATATTGCATTTCAGTTTAAAATCCAATAAAATGACGATGACTTTGTTGTTGTATGCCCATGGCGGTTTGTCCAGCTTATATATGTCTCTAGTTTAATCTGTTAAAATTATGCTTGGCTTAAGGCGGGGCCGAAGGGTGGGGGAATGATGGTGATTGTATCGACGGAGGACCTTTAATTAAAGAAAGATTTTTGATCCACTAAATTGTTTTTCCTGAAATAGATAATGAATAAATCAAATAAAATATTGGACTTTTCTGTTATTTCGTTAAGGTTATAGTTGGCATTAAAATACTGATCCAGATGTAGCTAACAAGCTATTTCGAGAATGTCCATGTCTTGTTCAATATTCGTGAATTCATGATTGTAATCGACCATATGTTGGCCAATGGCCGAAAATTTATTATATTTGACTGCATTGATGTGTTTGGAATATCTTATATTAAAACTTCTTCCAGTTTGCCCTATATAAGAAAGTAGTGCATAAGTTACATTTGAGCCTGTAAACACCTGATTTTGTGTACCTGTTGACCTTGTTGATGTGTGACGTGTTATGTAGAATGTGTGTACTGTTATTATTGGTTTTGAATGCTATTTTTACGCCTTTTCCCTTCTCGTTATTAAAAGTGAAAGTGGAAAAGGATTCGTACTTAGGTAGTTCTTTCTTAAGTGTTGTTTTAGGACGAAATCTATGTTTATTGATTATACTTTCTATGAAGTGACTACCAAATCCGTTGAAGTTTGCTATACTGCGAATAGTATTCAATTCAATGGAAAGATCTTTCTTGGCCATGGGTATGTTGAATGCTCGGTGAACTAGGCTATTATATGTTGTTCTTTTGTGAGACTGGGGGCAAGATGAATCTTGACGAATAGTAACTGCGGATTGGGTGGGTTTTCTATAAAAAAAATTAGGTTAAAGAATCTGGATGTCTTATGATGGTTAGATCTAGAAAGTTGATCTTTTGATCTGTTTCTGATTCCAAAGTGAATTGGATGTGGGAGTCGATGCTATTTAGCCCTTGAAGGGTGGTGGGAGCGCCAGTTGATTTTTCATTTCTAATTGCTAGAACATCATCAACATACCTGGCCCAGAAGAGGATATTATCAAATTTGTTGTCAATTTTGGTGTGCTCAAGGAAATCGAGGTAAATTTCCGCAAGAATACCTGAGTAGGATCTTCAATACGGATTAACAATTTAACAATGATATTTATCACTTAGAATACCTGAGGCCAGTGAACCCATTGCCAAACTGTTCTGTTGGTAAATGATGCCACTGAACATGAAAAAGTTGTTGTTTACAACCAATTTAAGTAACGTAATAAAGTCTTGAATCTCTAATTTACTCAAATGACTGTTTTTGTTCAGATTATTTTCAATAATGGAAAATAACTTGGAAATTTGAATGCTGGGGTACATGTTTATCATATCAAAAGAGTGGAGAGAATAATCGGGTTGCATGCTGGACTTATTAAGTTTATCTATTAATTCATATGTGTTTTTAATCGACTTCTCTCGTCGCCATAAGACCTATCTGTGTCGGTGCGACGTAAAGCCCCTAGCAAAAAAAAAAATCGACTTCTTAAATGAAATTTAGTAGTAATTCCTTAAGAACCTTTGGATAAATTGTTGATTGGGCGAATGGGAACACCGGCCTTATGTATCTTCAGGAGAGTTCTGGCAGTAGGAAGACCCGGGTTCATACTTATAAGATAACTTTTCTCTTGTTCGGCAAGCAGAAAGGGAGTGTTTTTTAAGGCTTGTTTGAGGAGTCTTTAAACTTTTTGCGTAGGATCTTTTTTAATTATGGAAAAGGAACTATCCGTAAAGAAATAAGTTGTTTTACTGATATATTCATTTTTATCGATAATTACTGTTGTGTTGCCTTTGTCGGCCTTGCTCACAATTAGATTGTTGTCTTTTATTTTATTTTTTGGGGCATGTAGAAGTTTTTGCTCGGCTAATATTTTCTTGTTACTAATATTATCAGAAAGGTTGGGTGAGTTATTACGAGAAAGGATATTGTTGAGCTTCTTTTTTACCTCAATTCTTAATTCATCTTGTGTATCTAATGGCATTTTTGCGATAGCTAGCTCTGATTCTGTGAACGTGGTAGTTGAACTAAGTGTATTCGAATTGGGTCAGTTAAGCTTGGGTCCTTTGCCTAAGATTACTTGTTCATTTTCACTTAGAGGTGTCTCGATAAATTAATGATAGGTGGATGGAACTGCTTGCAATCATCTAGAGGTCTGCTAATGTATCTAATTTGATTGTCATGAAGTTTAGAGTTCTTTAATTTATTCAGTTTATTCTCTAAATTATGTTGTTTTCTGGCTAATTCTTTAAATAGTTTGTCTTCAACTAGTTGATAGAAAAGTATCCAGTGCGCATTAAAAAGTAATTTTGTACTAGGCATGCTAGTCCGATGTACAATGTACAAAGTCATATTCCGCCCCAAGCGATCACATCTGGCAGCCTACAAGCAAGTCAGCTGTGAGCGACGTGGAGCTTATGACGTCACAACCTGCAGAACTCGGTCGAGGCCAAGTTACGTCAGCTGATAGAACATTCCAAACATTCTATCATCAAATAACTTTTAATTGGATTAACGTACGGGAAAATGAACTACGTCATCGTGTAGATCAATTTTTTGTGACCATTATTCCCGAGTTTGAAAGAAATACGTCAGAGATTAAGGGAGATATTGAATGAGATAAAATAGCTTCAACCTCCCATGATCCTGTATAAAAAGGTAGGTATATTCGCTTGTAAAATCAGTCTACTCTGTGTCACCGAGGCCGGTCGGTCAGCTGATTGTTATTCTCCGCCGCCGTGATGTAATTCACCAGTTTGATCCTCGACGAGAGTTTAAGTCCGCATGACAAAACTCTAACTCTACAACGCTTCGATCAGACTTAGAAAATTTTCAACAATGTTTGCGTGTGACAATAAAAGTTTCACTACAAGCTAAGACGTGAGTATTTCAGATGATGAACTATTTCTGTGACCAGTGTCCTTCGAACCTGTATTTTTCTCTTATGAGTATGATACTACTTTACCAAGTACTTTAACATAATTCAGTGTCTGAATTTAACAAGTGATAGAATGGTTCATGTTTGTGGGTTACTGTAGTCACGTCCTAGTTCGTGAACCATGGGCAACGGCTGAGTGGCCTAGTAAGTGATCCTGAGAGTCAGGATACCAGTTGCTATGGAATGGGAGTGGGCATCTCGGACATATTCTGAGTCGTGGCCCTCCTTGTGCTCAGGCGGCTAGGACTATACAATTCACCAGTGGTCCATAACCCGTTAGAGGAGAGATCCTCACTTGGACTATGTGCAAGTAGGGTAGCATCCTGCTTCATGAATTTACCGAGCTCAGAACACTTTAAGCAAGCCTCGGACCTATAGGAGTAATGGAGTCCCACTCCCATTTGACAGGCGAGGGACTCCTTGGAAACAACTTGGCAAACGAAATGGAATTCGATGGGGAGCTATCAATATTAATGGGGCTTATGGAAGAAAGAAGGTAGAACTGGCTGAGTCAGCAAAGAGGATGCATCTGGATGTGCTAGGAGTAAGTGATATTCAGGTAAGGGGAGATAATGAGGAAGAGATAGGAGATTATAAGGTGAACTTGACGGGTGTTAGAAAGGGAAGGGCAGAGTCTGGGGTAGGGCTCTTTATCAGGAATACCATTGCACGCAACCTAGTTTCTGTTAGGCACGTAAATGAGCGAATGATGTGGGTAGATTTGTCAGTGGGAGGAATTAAGACAAGAATTGGTGTCCGTGTATTCACCATGTGAGGGTGCAGATGAGGATGAAGTTGACAAGTTTTATGAAGCATTGAGTGACATCGTGGTCAGGGTAAACAGCAAGGATAGAATAGTGCTAATGGGTGATTTCAATGTGAGAGTTGGGAATAGAACTGAAGGATACGAAAGGGTGATTGGTAAATGTGGGGAAGATATGGAAGCTAATGGGAATGGGAAGCGTTTGCTGGACTTCTGTGCTAGTATGGGTTTAGCTGTTACGAATACATTCTTTAAGCATAAGGCTATTCACCCCTACACATGGGAGGCTAGGGGTAGCAGATCCATAATAGACTATATCTTAACAGACTTTGAATTCAGGAAATCTGTTAGGAATGTAAGAGTTTTCCGGGGATTTTTCGATGATACAGACCACTATCTGATCTGTAGTGAACTACGTATCTCTAGGCCTAGGGTAGAGAAAGTGAAATCTGTCTGCAAACGAATAAGGGTAGAAAATCTCCAGGACGAGGAAATTAGACAGAAGTACATGGATATAATTAGTGAGAAGTTTCGAACACTAAACAGTAAGCAGGTTCAGTATATAGAAAGTGAATGGGTGGCATACAGGGATGCTGTAGTAGAAACAGCAAGGGAATGCCTAGGAACAACTGTGTGTAAAGATGGGAAGAGGCGAACATATTGGTGGAATGATGAAGTGAGAGCAGCCTGTAAACGTAAAAAGAAGGTTTATCAGAAATGGCTCCAAACAAGGGCCGAGGCAGACAGGGATTGGTACGTAGATGAAAGAAACAGAGCGAAACAAATAGTTGTTGAATCCAAAAAGAAGTCATGGGAAGATTTTGGTAATAACCTGGAAAGGCTAGGTCAAGCAGCAGGGAAACCTTTCTGGACAGTAATAAAAAATCTTAGGAAGGGTGGTAAAAAGGAAATGAACAGTATTTTGAGTAATTCAGGTGAACTCATAATAGACCCCAGGGAATCACTGGAGAGGTGGAGGGAATATTTTGAACATCTTCTCAATGTAAAAGGAAATCATCATGGTGGTGTTGCAAACAGCCAAGCTCATGGGGAGGAGGAAAATGATGTTGGTGAAATTATGCTTGAGGAAGTGGAAAGTATAGTAAATAAACTCCATTGTCATAAAGCAGCAGGAATAGATGAAATAGACCTGAAATGGTGAAGTAAAGTGGGAAGGCAGCGATGAAATGGCTTCATAGGCTAGTAAAATTAGCGTGGAGTGTTGGTAAGGTACCTTCAGATTGGACAAAAGCAGTAATTGCACCTATCTATAAGTAAGGGAACAGGAAGGATTGCAACAACTATCGAGGTATCTCATTGATTACTATACCAGGCAAAGTATTCACTGGGATCTTGGAAGGGAGGGTGCTATCAGTCGTTGAGAGGAAGTTGGATGAAAACCAGTGTGGTTTCAGACCACAGAGAGGCTGTCAGGATCAGATTTTCAGTATGCGCCAGGTAATTGAAAAATGCTACGAGGGGAATAGGCAGTTGTGTTTATGTTTCGTAGATCTAGAGAAAGCATATGACAGGGTACCGAGGGAAAAGATGTTCGCCATACTTGGGGACTATGGAATTAAAGGTAGATTATTAAAATCAATCAAAGGCATTTATGTTGACAATTGGGCTTCAGTGAGAATTGATGGTAGAATGAGTTCTTGGTTCAGGGTACTTACAGGAGTTAGACAAGGCTGTAATCTTTCACCTTTGCTGTTCATAGTTTACATGGATCATATGCTGAAAGGTATAAAATGGCAGGGAGGGATTCAGTTAGGTGGAAATGTAGTAAGCAGTTTGGCCTATGCTGACGACTTGGTCTTAATGGCAGACTGTGCCGAAAGCCTGCAGTCTAATATCTTGGAACTTGAAAATAGGTGCAATGAGTATGGTATGAAAATTAGCCTCTCGAAGACTAAATTGATGTCAGTAGGTAAGAAATTCAACAGAATTGAATGTCAGATTGGTGATACAAAGCTAGAACAGGTCGATAATTTCAAGTATTTAAGTTGTGTGTTCTCCCAGGTTGGTAATATAGTAAGTGGGATTGAATCAAGGTGTAGTAAAGCTAATGCAGTGAGCTCGCAGTTGCGATCAGCAGTATTCTGTACGAAGGAAGTCAGCTCCCAGACGAAACTATCTTTACATCGGTCTGTTTTCAGACCAACTTTGCTTTACGGGAGCGAAAGCTGGGTGGACTCAGGATATCTTATTCATAAGTTAGAAGTAACAGACATGAAAGTAGCAAGAATAATTGCTGGTACAAACAGGTGCAAACAATGGCAGGAGGGTAGTCGAAATGAGGAGATAAAGGCTAATTTAGGAATGAACCCGATGGATGAAGCTGTACGCATAAACCGGCCTCAGTGGTGGGGTCATGTGAGACGAATGGAGGAGGATAGGTTACCTAGGAGAATAATGGACTCTGTTATGGAGGGTAAGAGAAGTAGAGGGAGACCAAGACGACGATGGTTAGACTTGGTTTCTAACGATTTAAAGATAAGAGGTATAGAACTAAATGAGGCCACAACACTGGTTGCAAATTGAGGATTTTGGTGACGTTTAGTAAATTCTCCGAGGCTTGCAGACTGAACGCTGAAAGGCATAACAGTCTATAATGATAATGTATGTATGTATGTATGTATGTATGTATGTATGTATAGAATTTTTATGACAGTATAACGTCAAACTGTACATTTTCTTTACAAAGTGATTTAACATAACCCAGTATTTGAATTCTGACAGTGAAATGTCAACCTGTACATAATTCAGTATTTAAATTTAACAAGTGACAGAACTTTTCTGACAGTGAAACGCCAACCTGTACATAATTCAGTGTTTAAATTTACCAAGGTGACAGAATATTTCTGCCAACTGTATGTTTACTTTATTAAGTGACTGACATTATTAACTGAGTTAATCAGTGCCAACGAAGTGCCAAGTGATCAAATTCTTGGGAGGACATAGTCTCAAATCTGAGATTCAATAAACTGGTGTAGTTAATGTGCGAAAGACACTTCTTACTTCGTAAGATAGGACTTGTATCAAACTCAGGACAGTTCTAGAACAAACTGGTTTTCATTTCAACATTATTAATTGTAAATGGGACTAAATTCACAGGATAGGATAATTTAGTTACAATTTATTACAAATGAATACTTCGAAATAGAACTGTGTGAACCTGAAAATAATCACAAGTGAAATACTTTATTTTCTACGACATTATTAATATTTGACTGTGATAAAGTGATCAGTTTATTTCTTTCTAAAGTGGCTGATATCTCACAGATTCAATCCCAATTAACATTACGAATTCAATTCAATTCCATATTTAACTCGATCTAGTATTGTTGACTGTGTGAACTACAACTTCAGTGATATTCTATCATAATTATCAAGTGTGATCAGACTTTAGGGACATTCTATCATTACCTGTGACCTGTTTGAAATCATTATTAATTATAACTTTTTTGTGCAGAGGTCGAATGCCTTAACAAGTAAATTTCGAACGCTAGTGCAGTGTCGTACCCCATTTCAACAAGTGCTCCTAGGTCTTCAAGATCTTCCAGAAATTCGAGATATTCCAGACCTTCTCGGAAGATGATGCAGGTGTGAATTAACATTGCGAACCTGCAGTGGACCAGTACCAGCCCAATCCAAGGAGGGCCACTCATTGTAACTTCTGTACTGAGGCGATGTTGAAATTTGATCTTTATTTTATGAATAAACACTTCAACAAACTTAGAAAATTCCATTATACTTATTTCTTGTTAACCTCTCCTCTGTAATGATTCAGATAGAGACCGGACACGCCCTGTGTCAAGTCTCATGCCTTGTTAGCCGACGTAAAGAATATTTACTGTTACAATATATTTTACATCCAATTAAGACGAAACTTCACACATAAATAGACATGTTTCAACCCTGCATTGGGTCATCCTCAGTAGGACATGTATAATGAATTTAAAACATAGAAAACACACAAAATGAAATTTTAGTTTAAAAGTTTTTAAAAAGCATGATGAAAGTTAAAAAACTGTGAAATGTTGATTGTTAAAACAGTCTTGAGCTGGAGATCTTTCTGTTTCAATGTTTTAGTCCTCTGCTGAGGTTCAAATGGTATCTGTATACTGTTGGCTTAGTTGTTGTGTTCCGACATGTTCCAGAGTCCAGCTCTTGACTCCGTAGTCAGAAAACACAGGTGATACAAGCGGGCCACGTAACACTAAAATTCAGACGGTTCAACTTCATTAGTGCATATGTATATCAGCACATGTCAGAACACAACAACTAAGCCAACAGTATACAGATACCATCTGAACCACACCAGAGGACAAAAACATTGAAACAGAAAGACCTCCAGCTCAAGAGTGTTTTAACGATCAACATTTCAACCTTAATTCGATTTGTATCATCCATTTTACAGACAGATACCAGTTGAACCAAAACAGAAGGACCTCCAGCTCAAGACTTTTTAACGATCAACATTTCACAGTTTTTTAACTTTCAAACATTTCATTTTGTTTGTTTTAAACATTTCATTTTGTGTGTTTTCTATGTTTTTAATTCATTATACATGTCTTACTGAGGATGACCCAATGTAGGGTCGAAACATGTCTATTTATGTGTGAAGTTGCACCTTAATTGGACCTAAAATATATAGTATTGACTAGGAAGATTAAAATAGTTTTGTACAATTTATAAGAAAAATGAAAAAATAAGCGATCGTTTACTTCAGCTTTTATTTCTAATGAGTTAACAACTGCTATTGACCAAGTTATTTACGCACATATTACAAAAACCTGTTCTCTTTTTTCATTTCTGATTTTCTTTACGGAACAGCAGTTGACGGGTATTACTACTCGACTCTGACATTGCCTTCAAATGTCAACGAGAGAGTTCGCAAGTGAACATAACGAGAAAACAATACTGTACCAAAAATGATCGATCGCATTTTGTGGCAAACATTTCAGTTTTCTTATTCAAACAGTGTCACCTAACCTAACTTAACCGTACTACATTCATCATGAAAACATATTTCAAGCACCAGTAGAGAAATGATAACCTTCTCACTACAAATTTACATGATAATAGCCTTTCCGAAATTTAACCAGATGCGAGAAAATATAAAACTAACTTCCGAAATCAATTATGCACTCTGCCATATCTTGAGGTGTATCCCATTCTTACTTAATTGTAGTATTTAGCATTAAAATTAAGCGATCGTTTACTTCAGCATTTATTTTTTAAGAGTTAACACAACTGGCCCCTCATCATAACTGAAATTGGCTTTGAGAATTTCTCGAATGTCACTAGTACAATCTTACAAATTATCAGCTAGAATAACAGTATTTACATCAACAAGGAAACTTAGTGCAAGATAGCAGAATTATGATGCTTTCTTGACAATGTTTCACAAATCATGAGAACAATATTTGATAGAAAATCTATTTCTCAAAAATTATCAAACACTTTTCATTTCATTAATAAACAATTAGCACCATTTGACACATAAGTTTGGTTATTGTGATGATATAAAGAGCATGTCCAAACGCCTAATATAAGGCGCTGCCATTGGACAAGCAGTAAAAGTCTGATATTGAGAGTTGCCAGTTTGAGGGTTAACAAGATTAAATAATGGAATGGAGCAAACTGGGGCAAATCAAGTCAACTTTAACAATATGTTTCTCAAATGTGAGACTTCTTTTTTTCTTTTTCTATTTTTTCTTTTTCTTTTTCCCTCCTGGAAAGTAGCCAAAGTGTTACATAATGTTCTTCCACGAAGGTATACAATTATATACATAGCCTACAATAATACAGTATAGAAGAAATTACAGTAGCTTTCTAACAATGGAAGAATTACTGAAATTCGTTATACGGTATTGAAGATTACCCTCTATATAAAAACAAACTCACGAACTTTCCCTCTTTATTAGTATAGATTAAAACGGTATGAAAAAGAGTGTGATAAAAAACATCGCATAAAGAAATTATGATCACACAATTTGGTACTCACCTCTTCTTTACATATCTGTGCTGCACAACGACATTCACTAGAACTCATCAAATATCGGTACACGTCATCTTCAGACCAATATATAGGGTTAGATTCTAGTTCAATATCAACTTTTTCATTTCTAGTGGAATCCTTATCTGTTTGTGCTGATATGTTATTACTAATTTTTGATTGCTTTTCAGGTGGTCCAGATTTCTGTGCCTGGGGGCTAAAACAAGAAATGTAAAAATGATTTAATATCTCAAAATATGGACACTACATTGTTACACATTGTGAAACTTTGTAACAATATGTTTCTCAAATGTGAAACTCTCCTTTCTTTTTTCTTTCGTTTTTTTTTTTCCTTCTTTCCTGAAAAGTTAGCAAAGTGTTACATACAATGTTCTTCCAAGTAGATATTCATTTATATATACAGTACATATATAATAAAGCCTATAATAATATGATTGAATTTTCTATATTACACAGGACACCAGAAAACAGGATTATCAGAAGTATTATAGAAAAATTATGAAACAGTAAAAACATCATTAGATGGACTACAGGAATCACGGAAGATATAAGGGAATTACAAATTACAATACAAGATTTTTAAAACAAAACAGATAAAATCAAGAAACTCACAGAAGAACAAACCAGACTAAGATCAACAGACGGACAATGGGATGGGTGATTTCACATGAAGAAAGCAAGATAACATTCGTGAGAATGAAGAAGTACTGGGGTGATGGAAAAATGAAAAACCCTTTTTTATAAAAGGAACTAAAATGGGCCAATGAAGGCCATAAAATGTAAATTAAAAAATAATAATATAGTAGAATTTATTTTTGTACGCTGTTACAGGCCTGGCGGCAATTTGTCCACCCACAAAGGTTACTGGTATTTGTACACTTTTCATGCATTTAAATTATTTTAGTGTCAGTACTTCCCCTCACTCTCTACAATTTTAATGACATTCAAGCAACTGTAACAAAGTCTGCACAAAACATATCATGGGGTACCACTGCAAGAGAAGTGCATATAAAAATCCAGACCATTCCATTCAGGAAAGCAAGGAATTATTCATTTAGTAAAACTGTGATGAATCAACAAGCAAGTCACCAAGTTAGAAGAGTAATTTTAACATCACTTTATCTATTGACATGATAGAAAAGAATTGCTAAAGTAATAAATAAGAAAAATATTCACAACAGATCTTCCTCCAATCTTTGACAATCCAAAGTGAGCAGAAAGGTTTGTTAATGTTTTATTAGGATTCTAAGTCACAATACATAAGCAGTAAAAGAAGGGTATTACTGATATCTTCTAATGTTGACTTCCATAACTGGGAAGTGTTGCTTTTATCATCATTACCATCAGTTGGTTACAGATGTCCAAGTTATTTGAAGTGAAAGTCAAGGTCATAAGTTATGAACGGGGAATGTGCAAGTGACTTCTAACACTAAAGATGGTGAAACAGTGAGGTGGCGAGCAGGCCATGCTGATTTAACTAATGCAAGACTACGGTGTGGATCGTGTTGATTGACGGAAAGATTTGTTACTTGTCTGTATAATAGTATATTGTAACACATAATTTACATATACAGGCAATATGGAACATCCTCGTCCTGCTACACAACACTATCATGTCGTGAACTGCCATAATTCAGAACATTACAGCGATTCTAGTGACAAGTTTTTCGCATTCAATATGAAAAAGAAAGAAGACAAAAATGGATACTAGCAGTGAACCGAATGAAATAAGTATCACAAAATAATACCAAAAGTATAATTCATACATAATTAACACCTTGAGATTTTTTTTTTTTTTTTTTTTTTTTTTTGCTAGTTGTTTTACGTCGCACCGACACAGATAGGTCTTATAGCGACCATGGGACAGGAAAGGGCTAGGAGTGGGAAGGAAGCGGCCGTGGCCTAAGATAGGTACAGCCCTAGCATTTGCCCGGTGTGAAAATGGGAAACCACGGAAAACCATTTTCAGGGCTGCCGACAGTGGGATTCGAACCTACTATCTCCCGAATACTGGATACTGGCCGCACTTAAGCGACTGCAGCTATCGAGCTCGGTCTCCTTGAGAATGACAGTGGTGAAAGTCATTATTAAAGCAGACATTAATGACGTCTAATAAGTTCCTTGCCCTTGTTTATTACAACTCTAAATTCATATAATCTGATAATTTTGTGCTGATTCCAAATTTCACTCTTCCTGTACATAAATCTGAATTCTTTCCTGTGAAAAATATTAAGGAGAGTTATGACTAAATTTTGAAACTTCTTCAGTTTTGATTCTATTTTTATCAAATGAAAGTTTCATATTTAGGTACAAATAAACATATATATTACTAAATTAGAGATATGTAGATGTATTGGTTCAAACTTTTTTCAGTTTGCTCTTATACAGTTTTAAATTGAAAGTTATCTTTCAAAGTTTTAAATTTTGGGGAGTCCACTGTCGGCTTAGCCTATAAAATACACCCTGAGTTCATCCATTAAGCTGTTGCAGAGGAATTATTACTTCTTTTAGGATCTAACACTCATTTGAACACAATAAAAATGGAATGTTTTAAAACGCTACATTAATTAATATCTAGAGAGCAAATACAACCAACCTCTAAAATTTTGACTTCAAACGTCGAACAGTAATGGAGGAATGAATGTTTTGTTCAGTAGCGTATGCTGGGATCAAGACGTGGGCTAACACTAGACATAGGTTATGCCTTTTCGATGGTTGGTTTAGTGAACATCAAGCCTTTAGCGTTTTGAGCTGCAGCCAATAGCCAACGGAGAAGCCTGTTCTGTTGTGAAGGCTGCTTCAAGCTACTGCCAATGCTCAAGCCCTGATCAGTGGAGATGGTAGCCTAAGGTTTAGCAATTTAAAGTTCGGTTTTGTGGCTAAATGGATAGAACTTACTACGGTATAATAGTCTACTTAATCCCATTGTATTGAACTTGCTGCGTACTACCACGCGGTTTCTAGACCAGCTCTGGCCCACAGCCTCAGTCGGAATTTGTTGCAATCGTTACTGTACTCTTGATGAGGCGGGTAGTGTCGTGTTTGATATCACATTTCTTTTGACACCCGGTTCTTTTTGGTACGTCAATATTTTGAAAGAAAAGGTTAAAAAGTACAGTCATATATTTCTTCAAGAGTGGTTAAATAATTAAACTTTAAAAGACTACATAGTTGGTTGAGCTTCCCAGTGATTCCAAACACGGATTGGCATCTATTGGCAGTGCAACATAAATGCGAAAATGTATTTCTTTCCACACGTATTAAAAACAATGAAAACACAGCTTCACAAAAAATCACAGGACCTCAACCCAGCACATCTGCTTCAGAGCATATAGTGCGGGGAAGAGAAGATGATGACCTCCTGTTCTGAAACTGGTGAATGTTGAGTTAATCTACTCTATTAAAACAGCTTGTACTGTATATGCTGTTTTGCTTTAGTTCGAAATTTAGTGGAATTTAGATTTTCAACTACAATTTAGCGGAGAAAAATACTTTACCAGCACTCTGTTATCTATATGATTAAGTCAGAAGTATGAGGTGAGGAAGTATATACAATGAGTAATGCATGGTTGATAGCAGTGGCAATCTGACAGAACGAAGCCTAGCACACGTATCCCCCCCCCCGGTCCCTGCTCCAACCGATATACAAGAGCAAGTCGCGCGGGGCGAGTAGAGGGGAGAGGGACGAGACTTTGGGCTGCAATATCAGTCTCCGATGCCTTGCTCTCAGAAATATGTGCGACGTTTTTTCTCACTGCTTTCAAGTGTTGTAATTGGAACAATGTGTCAGATGCTTACATTATAATGTGCTTTAGACTTCTATCGTTCTCAAGTTGAGGTTTGGGCTTCACCGATAGCCTTGGTAGCCCTCAGTAAACGCCACTGGTTTTGTTTTAGGGTAGAATGTTTTTAAAATATTTTGTAACCCGTAGTGGGTGACATGTACGTGAGCTGCAAGAAAACGTTTAAGTTTTTATTCTGGATGAATCGAACTATTGGACGGTGATCTCGAGAGTGTTTTCTATACTTCAAGAAATTGTAATTTTATTTTGTTTTCTCGGTAAAAATGTTGTGTGCATCTCGAGAAATTGTTTTGTTTTTTTTTTAGGTAAAGACTATCCGAAAATTATTTTGAAAGAAAATTATTTAGAAACAAACTCTTTGGACATTTGAAGGAAAATGTGTTATGTTTTGTGTATCCCAAGAAAGTTATGTTATTTTTTTTCCTAGGCCAAAAGATTTTGGATAAGACTGTTAAAGAACTTTTTAAAAATGCCTCAAGATATTTAAGATATTTATTTGATTGTTCAATTATTCCAGTGATAACTAGAAAACTTGAGGATTGTATAATTTGGTCTTGCTGATTTTATGTTTTAAAATTTTGGTCCAGTTTAAAAATGAACTCCCTATACCGACACGTGTAAGAAATTGATGGTTCAATTGTTGCGTCAGCAATTTCTTCATGGCCTGTCGTTTGCTTTATGCCCATATAAGGTTAGGGTTTTTGTAATTGGTTGCAATTAGAAGTGTTGTAATTGGTTTAATATGGAGGTGTTTTCCGATTGGCGGTTTGATATCGAACGATTTCTGGTATGATGTGAGGTACGTGTGTGCTACCGTTTTCTTGTCGTCTTTCGTTTTCGATCTTCGAAGGGGTCGGACGCGCGGTGCGCGCAGTCCGGGCCTATGGGGCCAACCTACCCTAAGGTAAGCACGTTTAATTATTTTAAAATGTTGTAATATGTGATTTTGTTTACCTCTTTCTAAGTTTAACCTTCATGTGTTTCGGCCTTTCTTCTTAAATTTCGCAAAATGTAAATGTAAATGTTCTTATCCTGCCAGGAAATCACCTCGGATCTTAGTTTGGGCTATTTCATTTATGACTCTGTGTTACACAAGGCCACCTTTCATTTGGAGGTTTTTCTGTTTTAAAATTTCTTTTATCCTTAAAGTTGCAATATGTTAATTTTCCGTCAGGTTGCCTCCAGTAGCTCTGTATAAAGAAATTACAAGAAAAGTATGTAGTTGTCCTTTGATGGACCATCAAGAAGATTGTTATATCCTATCTGGTTTATTGTTCAAGATTCAAGTTGCAGTTGTATTTCTGTTCCTTTTTCACGAACTGTTTTCGATACGTTTCTGTTCTTTGGTTTATTTTCTAATTATATTTTATACGAAGGGTATGGGCGAGTACGTTCTTTTCCTTACAACATCCTACGATCTTACAGCCTCATAGGGTCCAAGTCCGCTTTCCACACTATTCCTGTCTGTAGTCGTCATTTAGACCTTTAAGCTTGAAGTATCCTATCCGCATCTTTTATTTTATTTACGATTTTATTTTTGATGTATGTAGCCTACCTTATCCTTGCTTCTGTTGGGTTTTACGTTCACATTTTATGCATCTTTTTGGTAACCGGTAAAAATCAAACCAGGCTACATATTTCTTATTTAATATCAAGGACATAGAAGACCAACCTTCATGTAAAATAGTTCGTACATGAAAGGTTTTAGGAAAAATTAATACTTCACTGTCAACCCCTATCTAAACACCTTAGGAGAGAAACATTGTCAAGCCACACTGAGTAGCTTGACAGGTTTGAATTTGAAGTTCCTCAAATACGTCAGCCCCGCATCGGTAGATTTACCAGCACGTAAAAGACCTCTCATGGGACAAAATTCTGGCACCTCAATGTCTCCAATAACCATAAAAGTAGTTAATGTGATGTAAAACCAATAACAGCACTTTTATTTAAAACATTTTGAAGAACATCAAATTTAACACCTACGACCTAAAAGAATAACCTTCTTGTAAAATTACAACTTCATACGTTAAACAGTTTTGGAGGGATGAATAATTTCATTTTCGGAGCTAATCCCTTAGGGATGGAATGTTTTAAAATATTTCCTATCTTACATCTAGGACATAAAAATATATATCGCCATTTGGAATTTTGTCTTCATACATTAAACAGTTTCAGAGGAATGAGTATTTTTGTTTTCGGGTCTTAACCCTCATTTAACACACTTAGGGATTAATCTTTTTTAATAATAATAGTGTTATTGGCTTTATGTTCCACTCACTACTTTTATGGTTTTTGGAGATGCCAAGCTGCCGGAATGTAATCTCATGCGAGTTCTTTTACGTGACAGTAAATCTATCACTATGAGGCTGACGTATCTGAGCACCTTCAAATACCATCAGATTGAGCCAAGTTGGGGTCAGAAGGCCTGCACCTCAACATCTGAGCCACTCAGCCCGGCTAATAATTTTTCACACCAGGTACATGCTGGGACTGTACCCTAAGACCATGGTTGCTTCCTCCCCACTTCTAACCCTTTCCTATCCCATCATCGTCATAAGACCTACATGTGTCAGTGCAACGTAAAGCAAATTTTTAAAAAACTTTTAATATTTAACATCATTGGCCCAGAGGCGTGTGACAGGCTTTTTTGGCAGCTGGCACAATTTCTACCCTCACTGCTAGATGGGGGCTTCATTCATTGCATTCCTGACCCCGTCAAATGACTCGAAACAGGCTGTGGACTTTCATTTTTCACTCTTATTATTTAACATCTATGATATAAGCGTGCTCTTTTGTAGTATTATTTGATTCACTTTTGAGTTATGAAATTCACGGTATTGAATCCACCAGAAATGAAAATATCCCTCTATGATTGCTCCTTGCTTAGTATTTACATTAGTAACTCACAGTAACCTACGCAACAACTCAGGAAAGTCTGCTACAGCACTCTGAACCTCATGACCTGCATGTTCCCCATTTCATGATGATCCGTATTGACAAGCAATTAGCAAATTAAGGAAAGATCCCCCTATTCAATATACATTGTTAACTGATGCAAGTTACATTAACATTATCAATCAATCAATACTGATCTGCATTTAGGGCAGTCGCCCAGGTGGCAGATTCCCTATCTGTTGCTTTCCTAGCCTTTTCCGAAATGATTTCAAAGAAATTGGAAATTTATTGAACATCTCCCTTGGTAAGTTATTCCAATCCCTAACTCCCCTTCCTATAAATGAATATTTGCCCCAGTTTGTCCTCTTGAATTCCAACTTTATCTTCATATCGTGATCTTTCCTACTTTTATAAACGCCATTCAAACCTATTCGTCTACTAATGTCTTTCCACGCCATCTCTACGCTGACAGCTCGGAACATACCACTTAGTCGAGCAGCTCTTCTTCTTTCTCTCAATTCTTCCCAACCCAAACATTGCAACATTTTTGTAACGCTACTCTTTTGTTGGAAATCACTCAGAACAAATCGAGCTGCTTTTCTTTGGATTTTTTCCAGTTCTTGAATCAGGTAATCCTGGTGAGGGTCCCATACACTGGAACCATACTCTAGTTGGGGTCTTATCAGAGACTTATATGCACTCTCCTTTACATCCTTACTACAACCCCTAAACACCCTCATAACCATGTGTAGAGATCGGTACCCTTTATTTACAATCCCATTTATGTGATTACCCCAGTGAAGATCTTTCCTTATATTAACACCTAGATACTTACAATGATCCCCAAAAGGAACTTTCACCCCATCAACGCAGTAATTAAAACTGAGAGGACTTTTCCTATTTGTGAAACTCACAACCTGACTTTTAGCCCCGTTTATCAACATACCATTGCCTGCTGTCCATCTCACAACATTTTCGAGGTCACGTTGCAGTTGCTCACAATCTTGTAACTTATTTATCACTCTATAGAGAATAATATCATCCGCAAAAAGCCTTACCTCCGATTCCACCCCTTTACTCATATCATTTATATATATAAGAAAACATAAAGGTCCGATAACACTGCCTTGAGGAACTCCCCTCTCAACTATTACAGGGTCAGACAAAGCTTCACCTACTCTAACTCTCTGAGATCTATTTTCTAGAAATATAGCAACCCATTCAGTCACTCTTTTGTCTAGTCCAATTGCACTCATTTTTGCCAGTAGTCTCCCATGATCCACTCTATCAAATGCTTTAGACATGTCAATCGCGATACAGTCCATTTGACCTCCAGAATCCAAGATATCTGCTATATCTTGCTGGAATCCTACAAGTTGAGCTTCAGTGGAATAACCTTTCCTAAAACCGAATTGCCTTCTATCGAACCAGTTATTAATTTCACAAACATGTCTAATATAATCAGAAAGAATGCCTTCCCAAAGCTTACATACAATGCATGTCAAACTTACTGGCCTGTAATTTTCAGCTTTATGTCTATCACCCTTTCCTTTATACACAGGGGCTACTATAGCAACTCTCCATTCATCTGGTATAGCTCCTTCGACCAAACAATAATCAAATAAGTACTTCAGATATGGTAGTATATTCCAACTCATTGTCTTTAGTATATCCCCAGAAATCTGATCAATTCCAGCCGCTTTTCTAGTTTTCAACTTTTGTATCTTATTGTAAATGTCATTGTTATCATATGTAAATTTTATTACTTCTTTGGCCTTAGTCTCTTCCTCTATCTCGACATTATCCTTGTAACCAACAATCTTTAGATACTGCTGACTGAATACTTCCGCCTTTTGAAGATCCTCACATACACACTCCCCTTGTTCATTAATTATTCCTGGAATGTCCTTCTTGGAACCTGTTTCTGCCTTAAAATACCTATACATACCCTTCCATTTTTCACTAAAATTTGTATGACTGCCAATTATGCTTGCCATCATGTTATCCTTAGCTGCCTTCTTTGCTAGATTCAATTTTCTAGTAAGTTCCTTCAATTTCTCCTTACTTCCACAGCCATTTCTAACTCTATTTCTTTCCAGTCTGCACCTCCTTCTTAGTCTCTTTATTTCTCTATTATAATAAGGTGGGTCTTTACCATTCCTTACCACCCTTAAAGGTACAAACCTGTTTTCGCATTCCTCAACAATTTCTTTAAACTCATCCCAGAGTCTGTTTACATTTTTATTTACCGTTTTCCACCGATCATAGTTACTTTTTAGAAACTGCCTCATACCTGCTTTATCAGCCATATGGTACTGCCTAACAGTCCTACTTTTAAGACCTTCCTTTCTATCGCATTTATTTTTAACTACCACAAAAACAGCTTCATGATCGCTAATACCATCTATTACTTCAGTTTCCCTATAGAGCTCATCTGGTTTTATCAGCACCACACCCAGGATATTTTTCCCTCAGGTTGGTTCCATCACTTTCTGAATCAGCTGTCCTTCCCATATTAACTTATTTGCCATTTGTTGGTCATGCTTCCTGTCGTTCGCATTTCCTTCCCAATTGACATCTGGCAAATTCAGATCTCCCGCTACAATCACATTTCTTTCCATGTCGTTTCCCACATAGCTGACTATCCTATCAAATAATTCCGAATCCGCATCAGTGCTACCCTTTCCCGATCTGTACACTCCAAATATATCAAGTTGCCTATTAGCTTTAGAAATGAGCCTTACACCTAGAATTTCATGTGTCTCATTAACTTTTTCGTAGCTTACAAATTCTTCTTTCACCAGAATGAAAACTCCCCCTCCCACCTTTCCTATCCTATCTCTACGGTACACACTCCAGTGCCGTGAGAAAATTTCTGCATCCATTATATCATTTCTCAGCCATGATTCAACTCCTATTACAATATCTGGTAAATATATATCTATTAAATTACTTAATTCTATTCCTTTCTTTACAATACTTCTACAGTTCAGCACTAACAATTTTATGTCATCCCTACTCGATTTCCAGTTCCCTGTTCCCTTATCACCGCTCCCTAGGCCATCCCGTTTCCCTGAATGTACCTCCCTATTACCCTTCCAAACAAATTTCCTAACTTATACGTACCACTACGGTTTAAATGAAGGCCATATCATAGGACTAGTTTCAACCCGCTAAAGGACATCTTAAGCTATTATAACCAGAAATTGACAAGTACATTTAAAATGAACACTTCAAAATTCAAGTCTATCAACTGTTATGGAAAAATGCGGAATAAAATATAATCTTCACAGTCTTGGCTAGTAAAATTCTAGTGCAATTAATTCTGGAAACTTTTAGTTGAGAGTTTAGATCAAATGTGACATAATGTTTGGCATTTAACAGAGTCTTTGCCTGATTTTGTGTATAATTAAAATACGGTGTGCAAAAAAAAAAATGCTTAGGTTAATGGGACGTCGTTCAACTGGAGACATTAGATCAAAGAAGCCCATGTGATTAGCAGGTTATTTGTTGTCACTAACGATCAAATTGGACATGATAGATGTCTAAAAGAAAAGAAAGGGGAAAAAAGGAATTACTGTATCTAACACGTTAAAGGGAATCGAGTGAATTATATGAGACTCACCCCACTAATTGCACTGCCGAATGTGTGTTATTTCCAAAACACAAACAACATTGAACACTCAAGAAATGGAGCCACAGGGCTGGAAGTTTTAGAGTTAGGGTTTCGATTTTTATCAGATCTGTATTTATTGTAAATTGGAATAACTGTATCAAATAAGACATTAGGTTTCTCTGAAGTCTCATTAAAATTAGGGTCTGAGTATTGCTCTAAATGAATAAAACAATTTTCAGTTATGTTTAGCAGAGCACCCTTCTCAGCATTCTTAAAGATGTCCATGTCCTGTCCAATACATGTGAATTTATGATTAAAGTCAGACATATGTGGCCCATGCTAGAAAATCTGTTGTGCTTTATAGCATTTACATGTTCTAAATAATGTGTTGTAAAGCTTCTGCCTGTCTGACCACTGTACATGGCTTCACAACGGTTACACTGAAGTTTATAAACCCCTGATTTTGAGAACATTTGTTGACTAACTGAATGTGTATTATAAAAAATGAAAGCATTATTGTTGTCGGTTTTATAAGCTATTTTGTAGCCATACTTCCCAAATATGTTTGAAATCTGGTATATGTTGTTAGTAATAAATGTAAAAGTTGCAGTTACGATTTTAGATACATTTGCTCTAGATAGAGTTGAAGAAGGGTAGTATTTCATTTTGTTTATGATTTTGTCTATAAATTGCTTATTATGTACATTATTCTTGGCAATAATGCGAATGGTGTTTAATTCTTCTGAGAGACCTTGTTTGAATAAAGGAATAGATAGTAAAGGCTCTGTTAACCATGCTAGAAGTAGGCCTAGCTCTTTTGTGGGATTGGAGTGCAAAGAATCTTGTGGAATAGTATTAGCTGTTGGGGTGGGTTTTCATATATTTGGTAACTAACACTAAGTTTACCTTGGAATCTGAATCCCACCAATCTCTTAAATTTTTAGACTTAACAATCACCAGACATTCAGACCTTCTCAGTTATTGTTGTGGTGTGGCAACTGTGTGACCTTCATATTCCAATCACCCTTCATAGGTCTCATGTTGCTCTCCCTGATAGAGTTAATAAAGTATGTGCCTGCTTTTGAAGTAATCATTGACAAGGCGCATCCAAATGGAAAGAAAAATCGTTGTGTTAAAAGATTAGCCTGCCATATTAAACTGAACTCTCATTATCTGTAAGAAAAGAGAAAAGAGCTAACAAATTAAAAGTGACTCTCATTGGATTAAATGGCTCTGGAGATGTGTTTGCACTTTTAATTAAGTCAGCAGACTGTAGGATGGTCGAGCGAGCAGGTTGAACATCAAGAGGGGTGGAATGGAAGGAATCTGCAGCACTGGAGGGTAGTTGACTTTTTACTGCCCACTTGTGATCTCCTTCATTATCGCTATCATATTCTCCTTTTCTTTATTTTTTCTTTCTGAGATATTGAATTGTTACTTTGAATAATGGGTTTTCCTCTTCCATGTGTTCATTTAAACAATTTTCCTTGTCAAACCTTTGTGATACATAAATTTCTAAATTCTCAAGAACATTCATTTGTTTACTTTTTTGTAATGGGTGTAGCAGAACCATATCGCAAGCGATATTCATGAGCTGGTGGTTATTGTCATACATATGTTCACAAATGGTAGAGTATCTGGTATGTTTTCTTGCAATGACATGCTCTTTGAAACACACCACCACACTTTTCCCTGATTGTCCTACGTACTGTTTATCACACTCCTGGCATATCAACTTACTATAGAGACTGTTCGTATTCATGCTGTTGAGAGTTGAACAGGATTTTATTATTGTAGTTATTAGTCCTGAAAGACACAAGTTCATATTGTGTTTTGTGAATAGTTAAACCAGACCATATGATTGTCTGTTGATATAAGTGAATGGGCAATATTTTCTTATTTTACTTCTTTACAAGGAGAATTCTAGATTTATTCATAACCTTACACTTTATCCTATTTACAAGATTTTTGAGGTAACCATTTCTTTTGGCAATGCCATGCATAATATTCATCTCTTTGTTGAATTCATTTTTCTTTAATGGTATACAAACTTTTACCACTTTCTTGTGTTGCCCCAGATGATTAGAATTGTTATTCGTGAGGGTTTCCTATAAATTTGGCGATCAAGGTTTTTATTCCTTTTAGTTACTGTTACATCTACATAATTCAGACTTTTGTTCTCCTCAGATTCAATAGTAAACTTTACGTATTTATCTACATTAATATTTAACGGAGCTTCGTTGTTGTAAATGAAGAATGTAGGTATGGACATGTCTGAGAGAAAATATTGTACGTGCTCTGTTTTGGAGGGGAGCAGGTGATCATACAAGAACACCGGAAGAACAATTAGAACTGTTGCAGTTCGCAAATGCACAATGTCAGACAAGGTCAAAATGCCAAGTTCGCATTTCTCCATAGTCTGAGAGGAGAATCTGAGAACATGTATCACGACTTTGTCTACAAGTTACAACATGCACTTGAAGTCGATTGAGTGAATAAGTGAGTTAGTTTGGGTTAAAATGGCAAGTGGCAGTGATGTTCGGAGGCAAAAATGTGTGAACCATCCCAACTCTTTCCGTTATATATGTGGTCAGTATACAATTAAGAACAGAAGCGAAATATTACGCCATTTATAAAAAGCCTGTACTTGGGATATTTTAACATCGGACAAGAATTTTGCACCCCATATTGTGTGTAAAACGTGTGTAGAAAACCTGCGGCAATGGTATAATGGGTTGTTGTCATCAGTGCCATTTGGAATCCCAATGGCTTGGTGGGAATAAAGAAATCATTTTTACGAATGTTATTTTTGTGTATGTAAAGTGTATGGGTTCAATACGAAAAACAAAAAGCACATTGTGTATCCCTGCATTCCATCTGCCATAATCCCCGTACCCCATGGACCCAAAATTCCTGTTCCAAAACCACCAATACAGTTACCAGAGAGTGTTTCTTCATCTTCAAGTGCGGAAGATGGTGATGATAATAACTTAGTACCGGATGTTGACGATATAACTCCACGTCTTTATAATCAGTGTGACTTAAATGATTTGGTGCATGACCTAGGCCTCACTATAGAAAAGAGTGAACTTTTAGGATCAAGATTAAAAGGGAGAATTTTTTTACTTCCTAGGAAAAATTCATATTGTTACAGAAATCGGGAGGAAGAATTCCAGCAGTTTTTTGTTCATGAAGATGAACTTTTGTTTTGCTGCGATATCCCTGGCTTGATTCATCATCTTGGAACTATTGTCCAAGCAAAGGACTGGCGTCTATTTATTGATACCAGTAAAAGAAGTCTCAAAGGTGTTCTTCTGCACAATGGAAATAAACTTGCTTCAGTGCCAGTCACCCATTCAACATCTCTTCATGAGAACTATCACAATTTATCTATGGTGTTGCAGAAACTGAACTACAATGATTTAAAGTGTGCAGTATCATATTAAAGCAGCAAGGAGGATATACAAAGTTCCTGTGTTTTCTGTGTGAGTGGGACACTCGGGACAAGGATCGCCACTGGTTAGTGTCCGAGTGGCCCAAGAGGAAACAGTTCATGTCTGGAGAAAAAACATAGTAAATCGTCCATTAATTGATCCTCAAAGTGTGTTATTGCCCCCTTTACATATTAAATTGGGAATTATGAAGCAATACGTGAAGAGTTTGGATAGAGGCAGTCCCTGCTTTTGGTACATCTGTCAGAAATTTCCAGGACTGTCGGATGCCAAAATTAAGGAAGGTGTTTTTGACGGCCCCCAAATTCAGAAGCTTATGAAGGATCCGACATTCAGTACGACGATGAACGAAACACAGCTTCAGGCATGGGAATCATTCAAGGATGTTTGTAGCAAATTCCTGGGTAATGTTAAAGATGTCAACTATCAACAGATTGTGGAAACCGTGCTGTACAACTTCCAGAAATTGGGTTGCCGCATGAGCTTAACATTACATTTCCTGCACAGTCATCTGGATTATTTTCCTGCAAATTACGAACATTCAGCGAGCGGTTCCATCACGATCTAAGGGTCGTATTCATGAACGAGACTTTGACTTAGACTTAGACTTAGACTTAGAAGGCGGTAAGTCGCCATTTCCATTTCATGATCGCTACTTGGAGGTAAGTAAACTTAGATGGCGACTTTACTTCCAAGTCGCCGATGTTCCGTACTTAAGTAGACTCTGAGATCAGAAAAATTGCCGATGCAGTTAATTTTGTAGACGAAATTGAAGAGATCCAGGAAATTATTCAGTAGGTACGTTGTGCCAAATCCTCGGCGTATTATAAGAGATGCACGGAACCCAGTTCAATTTTATACAGAAAATGAGTTCAGAAAACGATATAGATTCAACAAACGTACAGTATTAGATGTACTAACGATGTTTGAAGACGAATTACAGAAACATAATAATCGAGGATCACTCATACCTCCAATGATACAGTTGCTAATTCCGTTAAGATTTTTTTTCTATTTGCTTTACGTCACATCGATACAGATGTCTTATGGCGACGATGGGATATGAAAGACCAAGGAATGGGTAGGAAGCTGCCGTGGCCTTAATAAAGGTGCAGCCCTCCAGCATTTGCCTGGTTTGAAAATGGGAAACCACGGGAAACAATCTTCAGGGCTGCCGACAGTGGGGTTTGAACCTACTATGTCCCGGATGCAAGCTCACAGCCGCGCGCCCCTAACCGCACGGACAAATCGCCCGGTCGTTAAGATATTATGCTACAGGTAAGAGTAAAATTATTGTTACTATAGCGCACAGTTTTTGCACTTTCTATTCATCGTGTTATCTAGTTAGGTTAAGGGATGATCAGTACAGATTAATGCATTCTTATGGTAAATACAATAGCCTTTCACACTTCCATGGTTTTCAGGTAAATTCCAAATTGATTCCGCTGATTTACGAGGAGTAAGCCAGCCCTCAGTATGTAGACTAATCAGAAGAATATCGATCCTGACTGCCCGAAAGAGACCACAGTTTGTTTCGTTCCCAAATGAAGCTGAATGTCGAAATAATGCGCGACGTGTGTATGAAAGATCCCGTTTCCCTGGAGTGGTTGGAGCTATAGATTGCACCCATATACCAATAATAAGTCCAGGGGGCAACCATGCTGAGGTATTCCGTAATAGGAAAGGGATTTTTAGTTTCAATTGTCAGGGCATAGTCAACCTCGAGATGAAGTTTATTGATTTCGACTTCAACTATAGGCTACCTTTCTTCTCTTTCACTAGTTCTAGTAACACCTCCCTTTCATAGTTGTTGAAGGCTGGCAATTTTTTTCTTTCCATCCATCGTCGAGAAATAAAAATTAACTGTATTAACTGGATTGGATTGAGTTTAGAGTCTATAACGCGATCTATAACGCAGGAAACAGCTGAATTTCTTCTTCTTCTGCCTCTTTATTAAGAAAAAACATTGAGTGATGGGAGATGCTACAGTGCTCTTCCATTGTTTTCATTGCCAACTTCATATCTAATTCTTCACATCGTAACTTACCAAAGTCTACTTACGCCAGAGTCTACTTTGTAAAAGTTGCGTCTATGAAACAGACTTCCACGAAACTCAACTAAGTGAACTTACGTAAGTCGAAGTCAAAGTCTCGTTCATGAATACGACCCTAAAAGAAATGGAACGAAGGAATCAGGGGCGATGGGACGTCTCCATGATGTCAGATTACCGTTAGTGTCTAGTGCGAGATAGCAAGACTGAGGAACACAAACGCAAATCAACACAGCGTTCATTCACATCAAAGTGCAGCAAACAATAGTGTTCTTGTAGTGAGATTCATACATTCTAGCAGTGAACATGTTACTTTTTTGTATATTAGTTGCAATTTGATCATGTCCCATTAAAATTATATATATTCTCTATTATGATGTTTTCTATCAAAATTACACCATGTTAAATTTGTATTTCAAATAACAAAAACAACTGTATGTGATAGGCAAAAACAGTTTACATATTTGAAATCAGCACACCTAAATTAGGGTAAATCACCTCTCCAACCTTCCGCCAGAGAGAATGTTGATGATGGGAAAATGTTGAGATGTTCTTTTTGTTTCCAATATGAATCATTGAAAAAGTTTAAAGAGCAAAAGCAAAGAAATAGAATAGAGCTGAGTTTTAGATGGGAGGAGGAAGAGAAGGGAGGTATAGTGTAGCCTAAGATGGGTGTGAGGGATGTGGACTGGTGGGTGATTGCTGGAGGGAATTTGGAGAAAAATAAAGAAGGGGGCGTAGAGTACATAAATCCTTTTTATTGAAAATAGGAATTAATAGAAATTGGATTCTTCCCAGAACATCAACATCATTCAGTGCTATGCACCACAGACTGGTTGTGAAGATGAAGAAAAAGAACATTTTGAAGAAGACATAGAGGAAAGAATAAGAGGAGATGGAACAATTATCATAGAGGATATGAATGCTCAAGTAAGAACTGTGAGAGATGGATATGAAAGTATTCTAGGAGCACATGGATGGAGTCCACGAAACCCAGAAGGAACTAGACTACTTGACCTCTGCCTGAGGAACAACCTTATAATACGGAACTCATGGTATCAAAAACAAAAAAGCCATAAGGTCACAAGGTATGGATGGGATGGAAAAAGTGAATCTCTTATAGATTACTTTTTGATCGAGAAACAACTACAAAATAGACTGTTAGATGTAAAAGTGATTCCTAGTGTCTCCCTGGAAAGTGACTGCTCATTGGATACTTAAAGTTTAACAAGTTAAAAGAGGTAAGAACCACACAGGTAAAGAAACTCAAGACCTGGAAGCTGAAGGACAATGATAGAATAATAGAGTTCCAAGAAAACATCAAAACAGTGATACCAAAGACAGATGAAAGAACAGTTGAGGAGGAATGGAAGGATCTGAAAGAAAATCTAGTAATGATAACTGAGAAGGTTTGTGGATGAACCAGTGGCACATGAAGATGGAAGGAAACTCCATGGTGGAATGACAGAACAAGAACTGCTGTCCTGAACAAGAACAACATGTTCAGAAAATATTTCAAGAACCGGACTGACCATAATAAGGAACTATACAGGGTTGCTAAAAAACAAGCAAACAAAGTTGTTACAGAAGAACGACAGAAGTGGTTGAACAAGTGGAGTGATGAATTGAAAGAGGATGTTAATGGTAATAAAATGTTATATAGGATGATGAAAAATAGAAAAAGAGATAAAGAACACTCCAAATACCTAAGAGATGATAATGAAAATCTGATCACTGAAGATGAGAAGATCAAAGAGACTTGGAGGACTTACTTTGATGAATTACTAAATGTGAATTGCATGCAGCCTACACAAAAAGACAGTACCAGTACTACCTCCTGCAAGTCTGCCTCTGACAACAGGTTAGAATTAACATGGAATGATGTAGAATATGCCTGGAAATACATCAAAACTGGAAAATCAGCAGGGGCTGATGAAATTAATGGAGAAATGATCAAGGCAATGGGCATTTCTGGAAAACATTGGATCTACAGACTCTTTCGTAAGATCTGGAAAGAAGGGGACATACCAGTCGATTGGAAAACAGGCATCATAATTCCAATCTTCAAGAAAGGAGACAGAAAGAAATGTTCCAACTATAGAGGCATCATCTCCTTGTATTGTACAATACAAGGTTGAAGGCAGCCGGATTAAACCTACTCCCGTAGTACGGGAAGTTAAACAAACACGCAAGACAAGGGTCGTGATACAGACGATCCAACTTTTTTCAATTCAAACTACAAATAGCAAACTTCATATTTGAAACAAGCCACACCTCTCCACCCAACAGGAGATAAGAGACATGAAAACACCGGATGCCTTCTTAAGGAAACTTTTGACCAATAGCTCAACAGAAATACTTCACATAGTGCATACAAGTTCTTCAGTAATCAACGAACTTATGGAAAATTCACAAGACTTATAGTGAACTATATTTTAGTCCATCAGTGTTTTTAACATTAAGATTTTTAATAATAAGTCATAGTTTAACTAACAATCGCCTTCAATGCATCCCCCCCCCCTCTCCCCACATCCATTCACACATGCACTACTAACACTTGTTTTTAAGGTTTTAAGAAAATTGTGAGACTGTTCTTAGCTAATTTTACTTTTGCCAAATGTAAGCAGCTGATGATGAATGCAATGCATTCGAAACATGTTCTGGACTTTTAATTTAATGTCTACTGAAATAGCCTAAGGCTAAATAAAAGTGAAAGTATTGATCAGGTGGATTCTTGTTCCTTCAATTAATTGGACAATACAAGGAGTCATCCAAGAAGCTGACTCGTGGCCTGGAGAGACTGGAAAAACCGTGAAACAAAAATTGGAGTTTGTGTTGGCTCGAAATCCCGGTTGAAGTGCAGCATTGGTCTTGGAGAGGATGCTGCGTGGCAAGTCTGCACCGTCAGAGGATTTTCCGAACTACTCTGCACAAGCAGCAGCATCATTCAAGTATTTACCTCTCGTGTCAGTTGACGTCGAAAGATTGTTCTCATCATTGAAACTTTTATTGACTGATTTAAGAAAATCATTCAAAACTGAAAACATAGAAAAAATTCTTGTTGTACAGAGCAATGCAGATCTACTTCATTGACTCGCCTAATTCTGAACATCTTGTAAATGAACTTTTAAACTGTAACTTTTATAAGAAAACTTCTCATATATATACTTGAAACTTGAAAGCAAGTATATCGCAGTGTATCATACATGTATGTTGGGTATTCAGCCCGAAGGCTGGTTGGATCCTCAACAGGTTCAATATAAGCTGTCATAGATGGCCTAGGTGTCACTGAAGAGGCGTACTAGGGAAAGGAGGAGTGAGGTAGTTTCCCGTTGCTTTCCTCACTGAGCTAGATGTTGCTATTGCACATCAGTCTGCCAAGCCCACTGAAATGTGTGCACCAACCGACCCTCTGAGTGACATTTTCACACCATTCATAGCAGGGACTGGCTGCATAAGGAATGGCATTACTAGCGTCACTCATACCTCAGCCACTTTCATATTGTCAAAGCCAAGTATGAGACAGGTCAATGAAAGTAACAAATTTATTCTAGCCCACACCAGAAGACATAGTGCACTGTAAACACTACATCTTGCCAGCAAAGGCCTGTATCATACATACAGTTAGAAAATAAAGCTTGTATATAAAGACATGTTATTGGTTTTTTTCGTTTCACTTTCCTTTCTATAGTTTTTAACGGTGTTTTTCGAGCATATTCTGCATATTCAACCGCATATAATGGGTTTTTTCGAGCATATCTATGGAGCATATAACAGGTTTTTCGAGCATATCAATGGAGCATATAACACATGGTTTTCGAGCATATCTGGAGATTTTATCGAGCATTCGATCCGAGCCCTAGTCATCACTATCATCACTTTGTTCCATATGTGAATTCCGGACTTGGTCATCCTGTATTTCTTCTTGTGGATCGACATCAGTCCCTACATCACTTTCATCACCACCTAGTTCATTGTCTGATTCTGCCGAGAATGATTCATTTAGCAGAGAACGAATACGGTGTGCTTCTCTCTCATCCATTTCACCAAAACAAGGAAAACGTACTGAAATGTAAAATTTAACTCAGAACATTTATTGTGAACACAAAAGGTCGCGGTGAGTCGTAGTGACCAGCACATTACTTTCCGCGAGAATTGCTACGCTCAAACTGAGTACCGCCTGTTGTGCTGTGTAGAGGGGGTAGACTTAGGAAGATACTGGGAGGGGGGTTGCTGTGTCGCCATTGGTGGAGGAGGAGAAAACGGAAATGTAAGCGTGCGGTTCATGACGACCCACAGCGACCATTCTCAGGTTAATAGCATTTCTCAGTTCTATCTTCGCCGACTTATACTCAGCTGTGAGTGAGGTGTCTTCTTGGCTGACTCGTGCTCTCTGTGCCCTCCATCTAAGTTGCAGACAACATCTTCTCTGGTCAGCAATTTCTTTGGTCCACCAATACGCTGAACACTTCCTGTTTCGTAATGTATTACGAGTCATGGACAAATCACATGCTCTCCAAATAAGCTGCATGGTGAGTTCAACACACTTCTCAGCCGCTTCTTTCCCTTTATAACAACAACATTGTTCTGTTATACTATCCATTTCATTTCTTAAGACAGCAAGAAATTTCTCTCTGTCCATACTTTCTATATTTCACCGTGTTGGTTATACAATGTAGTATTCATGTGTGGAGTTTTAGAAAGGACACAAAAAATAACGTACTGGTGATCACTTCCCGTGTATTCTTCAATCACCCGCCAGTCAATTGATTTTCGACACAATGTCCTCAGATACAAAAGTCACATCTGGTATAGTTCCCCTAAAGCCCCGTCGTCAAAAGGTTGGCACATTTCCAATATCAGTGACCATTAAACCTAACCTAGTAGCCATCTCCATAGTTTGGCGCCCTCTAGAGCCGTACTGTGACATACCCCATTCTAGTGCTTGGGCATTGAAATAACCAGCAAAGATTAAAAGTGTTGTCAAAACTTTGTAATACATTGTAATACATCCTCTAGGCCATCCGGCTTAGCTTGAAAATCAAATACCCACTCATTTGGAGTAAAATAACAGCTCACGAAAGTATATCTACCAGTACAGACCCAAACAAAACCATCTGCGCATCCTTGTTTTGGTACTGGGTATTTACCCAAATCTGGTATCCACATTGCAGCTATCCCAAAATTACCCACGAACCATCCTGGGTGGTCCCTGTCCTGATAATATTTGTCGTGAACGGCGGCTCACGACGCGCCTTCCGCGTATTAACGAGAGAGCGAACGGGTTCGAATGGGATTCGAATCCGCGAACTCCAGGGTAGAAAGCCTGTGATTTAAAAGTAGCAGGCATATGAACGCATGTATATATGAAGGGAAATGATAGGAGAGTTTGTGTATATTCATAACTCATAATTCATAAATGACAATAATAATAATAAGAGAAATAACAGAATATTTCAAAGAAGGATTTAGAATATTCGATGTTGCTTTGCGAGCTCGTAAGCCAAGAGCTTTGTGTCTCAATATTGTGAAACATTGTGTAAGTCAAATGCGCACTTCTTTAGGGTTAGAAATATACAGAGTCACGTGTAAGAGATGTAGAAACAGCTTCCAAATGTTCTAGAACAATGTGTGTAATGCAACGTGACAGGGTGGTTCTGCGCGCAACAACCAATCGGAGAACAGTGCAGTTGTGACGTGAACTAGTGACTTGTGGTGGTGGTGGTATATGAATCAGTACGATTATTCGAGAAAGAATAGAAGAAACTATATAACTGGGTAACTTGTAAACAGCAAGGCTTTTTGACTGTGATCCCTCGAAGAAGGCTTTTGACTCACGACACTCGAAGAAGGCTTTTGGACTAGTAGACCTCAAGGGAGGCTTTTCGACGGTAGGCAGTATCGCGCAGAAGAGTGAATAGTTAATTAGGGAGAACTGTTGGAGTACTGGTAGACTTAGCATTCAGTCGCAGACGCAGTAAAGTGATAGTAAGATAGAAGGGTATCAGGCTCTTGAACTGAGTGTGACTTGTTGCTGAACAATCACAAAGATTCTCCACACCGATTGTCAAAGTAGGTGTTGGAATATCAGCTTATAGACTAGCAGCTTAATTGTAATTGGGATAATTCACGTCGCCGCGAAGATTAACGAGTTCCAGGGATACCTACGCAGAAGAGGAGAAGACAAGAAGAGAAGAGTGAAGACGTCAGCTGTACAAGAATCAGCTATACTCCGTAGTTAAGTATTCAACAGTAAATATATGCATTATAAGTATTCTTGTGTGTACTAGGAACAAGACTTAAAGACATTCTCATAGATCTGAAGTTGAGAAGGGATTGAGAGTAAATGGTGTCAGAGATTTTATATTGTATGTATTATTGTATATATTGATGTGTGAATATCTTGGGTGTAGAATATAATTAGTGTTTAAACTTTGCCAATCTGACTATTCGCTCCCAGAACTCCGAACCCAAGTCCTCAGCCTGTTGTACATCCCTTAGGGTCACGACAGGTGGACTTAAAATATTTGGTGTGCAGATGTGGGGTAACAATTAATTTACGGGAAATTAATAGAAAATTCGGGTGTTAATTTGCAGTGAATATATATAAGTATAATTACGATCACTTTAAGCGCTGCTTAGTGATCGGGAATAAAGGTGAATAAATTTGTGATTGTATTTGCTCACTGTTTCAGGTACATTAAGAGGAAGGCAACGGGAAAGGAATTCAAGTCGTTCGAGTCGCTTGGGGGCAGAAAGCAGACAGTAGCAGTTATTCGGGAACAGTCAATCCAGCTCGGAGTTCAGCGATTAACCAGAGAGGGTGAGTCAAAAGCCAACTCATAATGGAGGGTTCAGATAGAAATGCTAGTCCTACCCCTAGTAATGCAGAAATAATGCATGATGCAAGTGGAGTGTCGCATGCCCACTTTTTAACAGTAACAGAGGCTTTAAAACTCATAGGGGCTGAATTTGATGGCTTACACAAAGAAAGATTGCAAGAATTTTGTGAAAATGTTGAAATGGCAATAGGGTTAGTTAAGCCAGAAGAGCGCGAACTATTTGACAAATTAATACTCACTAAAATCACGAAAGATGCGCGTAGCAAACTACTGGTGAGGGCCGATATTGAAACGTGGAACGATGTAAAGGGAGCTTTACACGAATACTATTCCGAGAGACGAACTGTAGACTTCTATGCATGTCAGTTGTTTGCCGCCAGACAGGGTAAGAACGAGAGTATCGCAGAGTGGGCCCATCGAGTTGACCGCATGGGAACCGAACTCCGGAACGCAATGGTCCAGGGTGAACCATTAGTTGCCAGAGAATACCAAATACGGGCGGTACGTAAGTTAGTAAAGGCTAGCTTTGTACAGGGTATCCGAGACGAGAGAATACAATCTCTCATTAAGAGCCGGGACGCACAAACATTAGAACAGGCGGTCAACATTGCCACAGAAGAGGAAACAGCGATAGTTTCCGCTCAGGCCAAGCAACAGCTCATGGGTCAGATAAGGAAACCCGCCGAAATGAGAGTGAAAGCATACACATACTCAGACAGACAGTCACCGCGAATGACCGGGCAAACACCCCGTAAATTAACAAATAAGAGGGCGAACATTAGAGTGATATGCTATAATTGTAATTGTGAGGGGCATATAGCTAGGGACTGTAGAAAACAGAAAGCCACCAAGAAAGGTCCACCTACCTGCCAATATTGTCAGAAGGTAGGCCATATAGAAAAAGACTGTAGAAAGAAAACTAGGGAAAAAGATGAGAATAAGTCACGAGAAATACACATTTGTGCAATAATCCGATGTTATAATTGTGGCAGGACGGGACACAAACAGTCCCATTGCCGCGAAAGGCCAAAGCAACTCAGGGAAAGAAAATGTTTCATTTGCGGACGAAAGGGTCATTTTCAAAGAGTCTGTTGGTTCAAAGACCAAAAAGAGAATAGTGCAAAATCCAAACCTCGTGAGTACGCGAGAAGGGGACATGAAAGGGATAAACAGTACGTAGACGGGCCGAAACAGTATGCGAAAGGAAAAAGTCTTCATAATAAAGATTTAAACTAAACAGGGACCACCACAACGGGCCTAAGGATGAGTCCCAGCAAAGCAAAGGCCCATGTAGGAGCGCAACTCAGAAATGCGCAGATAAGTCGCGCAATTCCCCGCGACAGATTAGTAGAAACCAGTCCACTACAGAAAGGGATCAATCACGGATGGAACATGATAGATCAGGTTCGATACTCGTGCACGCTAAGGAACGGGATAGACCTTTCAAATTTTTGATAGATACAGGGGCTGACATTAGCCTAATCCGGGAAAAGAGTATACCAAAGAAAGAGATTCACTATCGTAAACCGGTAGTAGAGCTCTCAGGTGTAACTGGGAAGACTTCACGCACTCGGGGATGTGTTACACTGCACATAGGGGATTCTTCCCCTGAATTTCATGTTGTCGGAGATGAATTTCGACTTTCGTCAGATGGCCTCATAGGGAGAGACCTTTTACAACAGAGTATAATTAATTACAGAGATGGATATGTAGAAATTTTCGATCGAAGGTACCCAATGGGTTTAAGTGTACATGAAATATGCCAAATAAGTGTCACCAACCGGGATAATTTGAGTGCATTAGAAGGCACTGTCGAAATTGGAATACGAGGTCAGGAGAACCTGCTTCGATTCTTATTAGATACTGGGAGTGAAGTATCCCTTATAAAGAGACAGGTAGTGCCAAGAGAAGCCATGATCGCTAGGGAGCCTGCCATTGAATTAAAGGACGTAAATTCAGAGAGAATCCGAACCAAGGGCACCGTACGACTTCCAATAGGGGAGTCAAACGCAGATTTTCATATAGTGGATGATGAGATACAACTCAAGTATGACGGGATTGTAGGCAGAAACATACTCAAAGATAGTATAATAAATTTCAGAGAAGGTTATGTCATATTAAAGGGTGAGCAACATCACATAACGATGAAAACTGCTCAGCTCCACACAATCTGTCTCAAGCCTAGAACAGAGACGATTATTGAAGTAAGAACGGACAAAAAAGTAGCAGAAGGTGTGATTGACAAAAAGGAAATTTTGCCAGGAGTATACATAGCGAGTTGCTTAACAAAGGCACGCAATCACAAAGCAATAGTGAGTGTGCTTAATACGAGGGAAACCGAAGTAAACTTCGAAAGCCCCATACTCCCTATACAAGAGCTTGAACCTATGACAATCTCAGAATGTATCGAACAAAAGAGAGTGAACCAGGTAACACAAGTAGAACAGGGAAACACGAAATCTCGAGAACAGAGAGTGATAGAACAATTAAGGGTCGACCATTTGGCACCTAAAGACCGAGAAGAGTTGTATGCTATCTGTGCAGCATATAATGATATTTTTCATTTAGAAGGGGATAAACTAACGTACACCGATCTGTTACAACACGAGATTAGAGTCAGGGAAGACCAACCTCCAATTAACGTGAGACCTTACAGGTTACCTGAGGCTCAAAAGGAGGAAATTCAAAGGCAAATTGACGACATGTTGGCGAATGAAATAATCGTACCTAGTAAAAGTGCATGGTCAGCGCCATTACTTCTTGTCCCCAAGAAAATGGACGCTTCAGGGAAACAGAAATACAGGGTGTGCATTGATTTTCGTGCTTTAAACAAGGTGACAATAGGGACAGTATTCCCAATACCTCTCATATCAGAGCTCTTAGATGCTTTAGGGAAAGCACGGTACTTTTCTACCATGGATCTCGCGTCAGGGTATCATCAGGTGCTAATAAGGCCAGAGGACCGTGAGAAGACGGCATTCTCAGCTTTAGGGAAACATTACGAGTATTTACGTTTGCCCATGGGATTGAAGGATTCGCCGAGTACTTTTATGAGGCTCATGACAACCGCCATGTCGAGCCTAAATGGTGTTAAATGTCTCATTTATATGGACGACATTTTGGTCTATGCTAGTTCCATAGAAGACCATAATCAGAGACTACGAGAAGTATTTCAAAGACTCAGGGAACACAGGCTAAAATTACAGCCAGGTAAGTGCGAATTTTTGCGAACAGAGGTAGCATTCCTAGGTCATATCATTACCGAGCATGGAGTGCAACCAGATGAGCGAAAGATTAAGGCGGTAAAGAATTTTCCTAGGCCTCAAACCACAAAACAATTGAAGTGATTTCTAGGCTTAAGCGGGTACTATCGGAGATTTATTCCTGAATACAGTAAGATCGCAAAACCTCTGTACGAACTCCTGAAGAATAATGTCCCTTATGTATGGACAGACAAGCAGGAGGCAGCCTTCAATATTTTGAAGCAGAAGTTAACGGAGAAACCCATATTACAGTACCCAGATTTTGAGAAGCCATTCATTCTCACTACGGATGCAAGTGGCGAAGCCTTAGGCGCTATATTATCACAGGGAGAATTAGGGAAAGATTTACCAGTGGCATATACAAGCAGAACTCTGAATAAAGCGGAGAAAAACTACTCAGTCACAGAGAAAGAATTACTTGCAATTGTATGGGGTGTAAAGTATTTCAGGCCTTACTTATTCGGGAAACACTTCACAGTAGTAACAGATCACAAGCCACTGAAGTGGGTATTTAATGTGCAAGACCCATCATCCAGGTTAATAAAGTTCAGATTAAAGTTAGCTGAATATGATTTCACGATAGTGTACAAGACGGGCAAAACGAATAAGAATGCGGATGCATTGAGTAGAATTCCCATTGTACCTGAGAGAACGGTACAAGTGGTGAGTTCAGAGGGAACTACTCCCCAAGGGACAGGTGAAACACATGAAACCGAAAGAGTAGATAAGGAGCGAAATGATCTCATGGACGCGAAAGCAGAGAGGTCAGGAAAAGAGGTACGGATCGAAGACTCCGACTCCGAGGACGCAATAGCAGAGGAGAGTGAGTCCGAAGATGAAGGCGAAACACCTGTTAAAGAGCGAAAAGACTTAACTGAGGAGGAAAAGTTAGCAATATTGCGTGATGCCCATACGTCCCTTGTAGGCGGACACCAAGGGATCACAAGAACACTAGCACGTATTAAAGATGTTATACGGTGGCCAAATATGAAGAAAGATGTAGAAACATTTGTACGCTCTTGTCCTTCGTGTCAGAAAAACAAAATTACGGGTCCAGAGGTTAGAATGCCCATGATTTTAACAGACACACCGAGTCAAGTATTTGAGAAAGTAGCAATCGACGTCGTAGGACCCCTGCCGGTTACAGAGAGACAACACAAATATATACTTACCTGTCAAGACCAGCTGTCAAAATATTTAATTGCCAGTCCAATGGTCAATCAAGAAGCTGAGACGGTAGCAAAAACACTAGTTATGAATGTAATTGCCATATTCGGGATTCCAAGTAAAATTATGACAGACATGGGAAGTAATTTCATGAGTCAAACTTTTAAGAGATTATGTAAAATTTTGAGAATCGAAAAGATCCATACAACGGCATTCAGGCCGCAATCAAACGGGAGTATTGAGCGATCACACCGCGTGATCATAGAATATTTGCGTCATTACGTATGTAAAGAGCAGAATGACTGGGATGATTATCTACCAACAGCTACTTTTGTGTATAACACTTCTAAACACAGTAATACAGGGTTCACACCATATGAATTGATATTCGGGCGAAAGGCTAATATACCGGGAATTTTACAGAGAAAACCAGAGCCTACTTATAATGAGTATCAGAATATAATCGAAGGCCTAACCCGTAGATTACAGGAAAACCATGAGATCGCACGCAAAACTCTGATTCAGAGCAAGGAGCGGGAGAAACAAAATTATGACAGAAAACAACGGGAAATAGATTTTCAGGTAGGCGATAAGGTATTATTAAGAGATGAAACCTTGAGACGAGGGAGGTCATCAAAATTTGAACCACCATACAGAGGACCTTACGAAATAGAGCGAATTGATGGTGTAAACTGCTTGTTGAAAATCAACAAGAAAGGTAAGCTAATCAAAATACACAAAAACCGCCTAAAACTTTATGTGTAGAGGGTCGAAGCACAGACCACAGGATGGAGGATCGCCCCGATTTAGGCCGCGGTAAGATGACACTTCTCCTTACTCCGACGGCGCTTTGGAAGTATCGATGATTGCTGGTAGGATTAGTTTGAAATATCCTGCCAAATCACGTCCTAAATTTCATGAGAAGTTCTTTAGAGATTCAAACCTAGATTACCCAGGGGCTAAGAAATAATTGGTGGAACGGAACACATTGTGTGTTATCGTGAAACCCTTCAGAAAGGTTATGGTCCGTGAGAGCCTAACCTAGTTGTCATCTCACACATCGGGATTCGAACCGAGAGTCCGATCTTATAGAGTAACGTTAGAGATAAACGAGGAGATATATTGATATAATATGTGCATGCGACAACGTGAACAGAGAGATCCAGTTTAACTAAAAGTAAAAAGTATAACAATAACAAGAACAATAATAATAATAATAATAATAATAATAATAATAATAATAATAATAATAATAATAATAATAATAATAACAATAACAGAATACAGTGTTGAGTAGAGCGAAGGGATGTTTGGACTTGACCAGCTCAAGCTTACTTCACGGCACTCATCAGATAACAAAGCACTTAGCAAGGGACACTGTTAGAAACACGGCAGCCAGGCCACTACGGATAACAGGAAAGTGAGTATAATGAACCTTGAGCGAAAGTGTCCTTCAGTAGTTGCATATACGGAAGTAAAAATGATCCAATAACTAAACAGGGGTACACAAATTGGGAGAGCTATACGAAATATGGTGGTGGCTATACTTAACAAAACCACATACGGGATACGAACCCCAACACGGGAAACATTCATTAGGGTGATACCATGTGCATACCACATAACATGATGAACATAACTTGCATTAGAAATGAGTTATTATAAATTATTATAACAGTGTTTGAAACATATGTAATTGCAAATTTTTGCATAAATATAGTACTTCTACAGTAGAGTACAAGAGAGACTTTTCTTTGCAGGTCACCCGTAAGGAAACAAGAAGACACACACTACATTCAAGATGTATTGGATAATTTATGTAGTGCTTGTAGTATACTTTCAGGGAAAAGTAGTTGGAAATGGGATAGATTTTCAGATAACTCTGTATGAGAAAACCCCAGGGATATATTTTAAAGATGAGGGAAACGTACAATTGTCTACTACAGAATGGAGATTGATCACTTATATCAATTTAAGTAAATTAGCAGAGGTATACACAGTAATTAGGAAGAACATACAGAAAACACAAGTGTTATGTTATCAATTAGAGAGTGAATTGAATTTTACCTGCCAACACGAAGTGCAGATGGAGATTAATCGCTTACAGAGAGTACAGGAATTAAGGGACACTTTGAAACAATTTACTAAGAATACAGTGAAATGTGAAAAGAGAGGTTTATTTAATTTTATAGGCACATTATCGAAAACATTGTTCGGGACGCTGGATAGCAAAGATGCTGAGATGTATCAGAATAAAATTTCAGAATTAGAGAAAGAACAGCTTTCAACACTTAAACTTGCGAAGGAACAACTTACGGTCACACGATCTACATTACAATCATTGAACAATACTTTATATGATGTAACAGTTAATGAGCTAAAATTAAACAAGAATTTAGAACAGATAAAAGAGTTTTTGGGAAATGAAACAAGTCTATTAAAACGCGAGTTCACTCAGTTAGATATTGAGATCGCCATTAACCGACATTTGATAGAGGACCTCATTTCACAGGTGTATGATCAATATAAGGTGATATCAGATGGAATAATGTATGCACAATTAGGGATTATTAATATGCAAATTTTGAGCCCTTCTGAGATTTTAAAAGCTTACAGGAAATCCCAAGATCAGTTTCCACAAGGGATGACCCTCCCTTTAGAGTTGGATATGGCTCGAGATTATTTAATTTACAGGATTGCAACTGTAAATGCATTCATAAATAAGAATATGTTGGTGTATGTAATTGAAATGCCTCTAAGTGACAAGAAAAACTTTCAGTTATATAAGATAATTCCTTTCCCTACGCTAATGAAAGACAGTGATGATAATGCAAATCATGATAATGTAAATATTGTAAAAGAATATGTTCATATCAGGGTAGAAAAAGACTTTGTTATTATTGATTCAGAGCAGCAGTTATATGCATATTTAAGTAAAGAACAAGTGAAAGACTGCAAACAAGTAGATGAAATTCACAGAGTGTGTACATCTAGTATTGTGTTAAAATTGGTACATGGACAGAAAGACTGCATTTTAACTTTATTGAAAGGGACAACAATAATGCCAAGTGAGTGTAATAAAAACATAATCAAAGTTAGTCAGCTTGTATGGTTACCTGTAAGTGACAATAAATATTTATATTTGACTCCATCACTTACAAGGATAACAGTAGTTTGTGAGGAAACACATAATGTAAATTTAGTAAATGTGGGTATAATTACAATGTATCAACCTTGTACAATTTACGGACCAGATAGTAAGATACGGTCCACAGGTAGTGTTAACACAACTTATACGAAGGATATAATTCCTGATATTTTATTAGAATATGAATGTTGTGAATATCTTAATAGTGATATAAAACTAAATGACTTACCTGAGTTAAAAGAGGTACCACTACACAGTCTACTAACACATATAGACGATGTCAAAAATTCAGGAGTAAAAATTGAAGATGTGGAAAATTTAATATTGGAAAAGGAAAAAGAGTTGTATACAAAGCAATTACATGCTGATATCAATGTATATAAAATCATAGTGTGGACGATAATGGCTATTGTGGCTCTAGTACTTTTGTTAACATGTTGCAAGTGTTGTCCTTGCTTTTCGGGAATTTTTAAGAAAAAGCACTGGGATCATGCTACTGCTTGCTGCACTCAAATTTGCTTTAAGCAGAAAATCATTAATGAGAATAGGGTTAAAGAGAGGTCATCAGATGATGACTTAGTGGTCCATTTTGAGAAACCAAGGTTAGCGAGTAGTCGCACCAGTATACATGATTCAGAAGTCAGTGTAGTTGCAATTGAAGACACAGCAACAGTACAAACACCCAGTAGCTTGAGATATAAAGAGAAAGGTAGAGTTTAAAGATAATAATGCCACACAGGGGAGACATTCCACATCCGGGGAAATTGTAAGCAAACACGAGTGTCTGACAGAAGTGTTTGCGTCAAGAGGACGCAAAGCACTTCTTCCCAGGCGGGAGAGGTGTCGTGAACGGCGGCTCACGACGCGCCTTCCGCGTATTAACGAGAGAGCGAACGGGTTCGAATGGGATTCGAATCCGCGAACTCCAGGGTAGAAAGCCTGTGATTTAAAAGTAGCAGGCATATGAACGCATGTATATATGAAGGGAAATGATAGGAGAGTTTGTGTATATTCATAACTCATAATTCATAAATGACAATAATAATAATAAGAGAAATAACAGAATATTTCAAAGAAGGATTTAGAATATTCGATGTTGCTTTGCGAGCTCGTAAGCCAAGAGCTTTGTGTCTCAATATTGTGAAACATTGTGTAAGTCAAATGCGCACTTCTTTAGGGTTAGAAATATACAGAGTCACGTGTAAGAGATGTAGAAACAGCTTCCAAATGTTCTAGAACAATGTGTGTAATGCAACGTGACAGGGTGGTTCTGCGCGCAACAACCAATCGGAGAACAGTGCAGTTGTGACGTGAACTAGTGACTTGTGGTGGTGGTGGTATATGAATCAGTACGATTATTCGAGAAAGAATAGAAGAAACTATATAACTGGGTAACTTGTAAACAGCAAGGCTTTTTGACTGTGATCCCTCGAAGAAGGCTTTTGACTCACGACACTCGAAGAAGGCTTTTGGACTAGTAGACCTCAAGGGAGGCTTTTCGACGGTAGGCAGTATCGCGCAGAAGAGTGAATAGTTAATTAGGGAGAACTGTTGGAGTACTGGTAGACTTAGCATTCAGTCGCAGACGCAGTAAAGTGATAGTAAGATAGAAGGGTATCAGGCTCTTGAACTGAGTGTGACTTGTTGCTGAACAATCACAAAGATTCTCCACACCGATTGTCAAAGTAGGTGTTGGAATATCAGCTTATAGACTAGCAGCTTAATTGTAATTGGGATAATTCACGTCGCCGCGAAGATTAACGAGTTCCAGGGATACCTACGCAGAAGAGGAGAAGACAAGAAGAGAAGAGTGAAGACGTCAGCTGTACAAGAATCAGCTATACTCCGTAGTTAAGTATTCAACAGTAAATATATGCATTATAAGTATTCTTGTGTGTACTAGGAACAAGACTTAAAGACATTCTCATAGATCTGAAGTTGAGAAGGGATTGAGAGTAAATGGTGTCAGAGATTTTATATTGTATGTATTATTGTATATATTGATGTGTGAATATCTTGGGTGTAGAATATAATTAGTGTTTAAACTTTGCCAATCTGACTATTCGCTCCCAGAACTCCGAACCCAAGTCCTCAGCCTGTTGTACATCCCTTAGGGTCACGACATATTCACTGAGAAGAAATATGTCTACTCCTATCTCGAAGGTCATCTACATCAAAAGATCATTGGCAGTTTGACTCCTGTGCATATTTGCCTGAATAACATGCATCATTTGCCACTAGTTTTAGCATTTTCGAGAGCTTCACGAACACTGTGCGGGCTCCTGAGCCAAGAACATGACTTCGATTAGCTTCGTCAACATTAAAGTCTGTACAAATTATGCATCTCGGATTTGCTTTGCAACCTACCGCCCTATGCCCAGCTTCTCTGCATTTAAAACAAAGTTTGCTTCTATCTGCATCTTACCGAGCTCGATAGCTGCAGTCGCTTAAGTGCGGCCAGTATCCAGTATTCGGGAGATAACAGGTTCGAACCCCACTGTCGGCAGCCCTGAAGATGGTTTTCTATGGTTTCCCATTTTCACACCAGGCAAATGCTGGGGCTGTACCTTAATTAAGGCCATGGCTGCTTCCTTCCCACCTCTAGCCCTTTCCCGTCCCATTGTCGCCATATGACCTATCTGAGTCGGTGCGACGTAAAGCAATTTGTAAAAAAAAAAAAACTGTATCTGCACCTTTGCAGTTTCGTGCATGATGCCCATATGAAAGACATCAAAATCAGCGAGTTACCATGGTCCTTTTTCAAATTCTACAATCCAACCATTCTATTAATTTTACAAATTTCCAAAAGTTTCTGAGCCTCCTTATCTTCTATCTGAACAGTAGCAAGTTTTTGCCCTCTGCTGTTCAGATTATTAATTGAGACTTTCAGTTCCCCTTCGAAATTCTGAAGATCCTGTCTTACAGCTTCCTCTACATGTAAAGCAGTGGTAATACTGTCCATGTCCCGAATTTCCAAGGTAGTGCGGGGGGGGGGTCAAAGTCTTCAAATCGCCATCCATTCCAAGGACATCTCTCGGAGATTTATTAAAATTGTCCCTGTTCTTGTTTTGTGTGGCTTTATTAAACTCTAGAAGAATCACCCCAGTCTGAGTTTTACAAATAGATCAAATGTTCACACCGCTATCTTCCGATTTTATTTTACTCCGAATACCCTTCAAAACATCTGCCAAGGTCTTGCTGCTTATTGATTTGATAAGAACAGCCTCTGAACTATCCCTTGGTTTTAAATGGGTCCATTTATCTTGGTTTTTCCCACTATCAATGACCTCAATCCTGCCAGAATCAACCCCATATATTAAAGGTTGAATATCTTTATCCTCCTTTACTTCTCTCTTCTTGTTTTTCTTGTAGGCAACCTTTACTTATCCCCATTTGTCACTAATGGTGTCGCATGCAATTCATTCATCCCTATGGTTGTTTGTTCCTGTTCTTGATTTTCCCTAGCTCTCTTCCAGGATGTCCTGCATGCCGCTCCAGCATCGAGAACTTCCTCCAATTTTCATAAGCCATTCTGACTTTCCATCTTAGGATTCTTAAGCGGAATTGCCAGAATGCCCTAGCGATCTCAAGATGTTCCTCCTCCTTATGCTGTTCGTCCATTATCATTTCCTGTGTTCCAAAGTTGGCACATTCAATACATTTCCACTGCTATTCTGACATTCTGAACTTCTGCCTCCATCATCATGCAAGAATGGAATCTAACTGACCGTGACTGAGCCACAGCAGCGAGAGATCCTGTCTTTCATGTCATATGTTCTTTGAAAGCAACTTATAACCTATAATAATCCTGATTGATCAAACACTTATCTACAATTGATTTGTCTACAAGCTGCCGAAATGATTTGATAAAGCTGTAAATCAATACTTTGTGTACTAAAAGAATATTCTAGCTCAGCTTCTAGTGACGCATATCATTAATTACATACGAATACATCATAAGAAGCACATACATATATTCACCCATCTTTCCATCATGCAACCAACAATGTAATAATAATAATGATGATATGATGATGATGATGATGATGATGATGATGATAAATTCTATAGAGCAGGTGTTTATATGCTTAAATGTAGTAGCTGTCCGTCCACTTATATTGGCCAAACAGGCAGAAACTTTGACACGAGGTACTTAGAACATGTAAATATAATAGATTTTCGGCTATAGGAAAACATATGATGGACTCAAACCATAAATTCACAAATATTGATCAAGATCTAAAAATCTTTAAAATGGTTAATACTAAAAATCTTTGAAAATTGTTTCATCCACCTAGATCAATACTTTAATCCCAATTTCAATTTTAATGAGATATCAGAAAAAGCAAACCCTTTACCTGATCTATTAATTCCTATTTTCAATAAAAAGAAATTATGTACTCTAAACCCCCTTCTTTATTTTTCTCCAAATTCCCTCCAGCAACCACCCACTATTCCACATCCCTCAGCCCCATCTTAGGCTACACTATACCTCCCTTCTCTCCTTCCTCCCATCTACAACTCAGCTCTATTCTATTTCTTTGCTTTTGCTCTTTCAACTTTTACAATGATCCATATTGGAAACAAATGAACGTCTCAACACTTTCCCATCAACATTATTCTGTTCACACTTCTTTCAGCCGAACTCAATTCAAGAAGATTCTTCAAGTGCTAGTATTTTAAGTGTTTCACCTAGTCTATTGTAAAGTGTATTCTTCAAATTGGAAGAAAACTTTGAGAAACTATACAAGACGCGTGATCGTGATGAGTGTAAGTAAGTAAGTAAGTAAGTAAGTAAGTAAGTAAGTAAGTAAGTAAGTAAGTAAGTAAGTAAGTAAGTAAGTAAGTAAGTAATTCGTCTTTATTCGTGGCAAAGTTAGGGCTCAAGGCCCTCTCTTCCACTTAACCACAATACATAAAATAATTAACATACATTTAATATTTAACTACTACAAATCTTTTTAAAATAATATAGTACTAATAGAAAATTTGGAGATAGTAATAAAAGAAATGATTATAGAATGTACAACATGACAATCTAAATGAACATGATAATAATTATAAAACTAACACTAGTGATAATAAAAGAAGGAAACAGTAAAAACCTATAACTAGCAAATATATATCTAATTTTTATGAAAATACGCTCATTCACACACTCATTCACGCTACACACATCCTAAAGTCAGCTAGAAGTATTCAGCAAGTGATTTCGACAATCCATCTTAAATCTCCTACAAGAACGCAAATCCCTAATGGTAGCAGGTAGGGTATTCCACAGCCTCGCGGCAGTGACTACAAAGGAGCGGTTGGAAGTCCTGGAGTGACTGAGAGATATTGTTAAACAGGAGCCAGATCGTGTATCGTGGTTATGATAGGAGGAGAGGTAATTAAAGTTTGATGAGAGATAATTCGGTACACCTGAGCTTAGAACTCCATGCAGAAGGGACATGTGGAGACTGCGATGCTCATGAACACGAAGCCATGACAACTCCCTGCAATAAGGTGAAATGTGTGAATCATATCGCAGCTTAAATATGAATCGAATACAGGTGTTTAAACTCCATTCAAGCATCTTGTTACTATCTTGAGATATGTCCGTAAGTACAGTGTTGCAGTAGTCTAGTATTGGTAAGATTAGGGATTTTACCAGTTGCATTTTAAGATGTTTTGGAAATATAATGGAGTAGCGTTTGAGAGGAAAAAGGAATTTCTGCACTTTAGGCAGGCATGTGTCACTTGTTCAGTCCAATTTAGTGTCTCAGTCATTATAATGCCTAAGTTTCTTACTGACGTACAATAGGGCACGACAATATTATTTAAAATAATTGGGGGTACATGTCTACTTTTTAACAAGTTAAGGTTTCTTTTGGTACCAAATATAATAGCCTGAGTTTTGTTGGGATTTATTAACAAGCTGTTATTTTTCGCATAGTCATTCAGTCATCGTAAGTCAAAATTTACTCTGTCAATGGCTACATCTATGTCTTGCGGATATGAGTGATAATAAATCTGAAGATCATCTGCATAGATATGGTACTTGCTATATTTCAATGCGTCCCCCATGTCGTTCACACTAACAACAAATAAAAGTGGGCCCAAAACCAACCCCTGCGGGACACCTATTGACTTGTTATGCCATCCTGAGTACATTGTTCCCATTGATACACGTTGCCGACGGTCAGTGAAGTAGGAGCTAAACAATTTAAGAGATGTCATATTAAAATTGAGACTACGGAGTTTCAGCAGTAGTAACCTAGGGCTAACTGTGTCAAATATATCATAGAAAAGAAAATAAAAGATCCTCCTGATCAATACTAATTTAATAATTTAGTATACTAATTTAGTATTGATCAGGTGGATCTTTTCTTTTCTTTTCTATGATAAATGGTAATTATCAATACAGAACATAATGAAATTAATTAATCAAGATAACTGTGTCAAAGGCACTGCTTAGGTCTAGTAGTGTTGCTACAGTCACATAACATTGGTCTATCACTTGTATGATATCGTCAGTAACTCGCAGTAATGCTATGTCCTTTTTTAAAGCCAGATTGAAAAGGGTCAAGGAGGGAATTCTGGGTCAGGTATAAAGTGATTTGTGCATGAATCAGACGTTCAAGTGCTTTTGCGATGGGTGGCAGGATGGACACAGGGTGGTAATCTGATGGAGAATCCAAGGTATTGTTTTTCGGGATAGGCCTTATTAGTGCGTCTTTCCAAACGTTAGGGAATACGCCATTGGTCAGGCAGTAGTTGAATATGTGAGTCAGTATTGGTAGTACAGCCTCCATGATGTTTTTAAAGTTTATCGAGATACCGTCATTAACTGTCGCATCGGAAGTGATAAAGTACAGCACATGTTTAACATTACTTGCGCTAACGGTGTGGAAAGAGAAATGGTCGCGCTCGGAACGGCATGTTGAGTTTGTGGGATTAGCCGGTAATGGAACTGGTCCGACTTTAGGCTGAGAAAAGTAATTATTTAACGTATCTAGAGATATGGTGGGAATGTGCTCTTCTACGGCTTTGCCTATGCCCAAAGATCGTAACTTCTTCCAGATTTGGTTTAAATTATTACTTCCCGCTAACTGTTCAAAGTAGTGGCATTTACTGTTTCTAATTAGCTGTTTAACTTTGTTTCTCAGTTTCCTGTACTGCTCAAAGTCATCTTTGTCACGCGTTCGTCTGAATTGTCTGTACCAACGGTCACGGCTGGCCATAACTGATCTTATCTCGGTCGTCAGCCAAGGAGAAGGGGGGAGGGAAAACCTTACCTGCCTCTCCGGAGTATGTTTGTCATACAAGGTTAGCACTAATGAGTTGAATCTGTTAACCTTTGAGTCAATGTCATGAAGATTACGTATGTCATCCCACCGTAAGTTATATGCGTCATTGTGTAGGTCATCTAATTCAATATGTTTTATGTCTCTTGAAATAACGTAGCATGGTTTATACTTCGGTCCTCGGATAGACTAACATAAGTACAATAAGTCATGAGTTGAAATCCCAGGAGCTGGGATCTGTACGTGCTTAATGACTTTCTGGGGTTGATTTGCAATTATACGGTCAATTAAAGTGTGAGTCGTGTGGTCTGGGTAGTAGACATGGTTCGTAGCTTCACGTGGTAGGATTTCCATGTTCAGAGCATGGAATATGTGACACAACTTATCTGATTCACTGGCTTGTTTTAACAAGTCAGTATTAAAATCACCCATGACTACGACATCTTCGTAGACTGAGATAAGATCAGTTAAAGCTGCTTTGAAGTCCTCCATTTGTCTAATATTAGGTGGCTTATATACAATTCCTATTAATATTTTCTTATTACAGTCGAGTTTAACAAACATATACTCAGGTCGCAGGGGAAGGCTTGGGTCTGAGGTGCAGATAATCTTGCATTTTAAATCAATCCTGTGGTAAAAGGCTACTCCACCACCTCGCCTGTCAGAACGGTCATGTCGTAAGAGTGAGTATCCGTCGAGATTTACAGCACAAGACAACAAATCTCCACGTAACCACCTTTCTGATATGTGAATACACTGCACCTTATTATTTTTGAAAATCGCCATTAGTTCTTCTAGGTAAGCTGCAATGGATAGTGAATTTAGGTGACAACATGAGAGAGCTCTCGGGTGATTCATCAGCTGTCTCCTCAGAATTGACCCCGTTGCCTCAGGGTATGGGAGGGGTGAGGGTTGAGTTAAGAGGGGAGGCGAGCAATGCGGGTCGTTGACACAAGGGATAGATTCGTCTACCAACATAACAGGAAAACTAATAGTAGGTACATGAAATAAGATGAGCTTACGTGAGAACAGCATTGAATACATCCACTGACTATTATATACAGACACTCGCTCACACACAAACGTAAACTACTGAAAACACACAATAAAATTGAACAGTCCACTCGTTCATCCTCCACAGCGAAGGCATTTAGTTGCGCAATCGTGCATATTTGATTCTTTGTGTTATCTTTCAAAACGCATATTCTCCCGTCCTGAGTCCAACAGTTTCTTGGTCCCCAAAATTCCCTAGAATTTCAATGTCTGAAAGGATTCTCGATGCCAGTGATCCCATGGCCAATCATGGCCCTGCTTGCTTTTTAGCAATTAAAATAATGTTTGGAATAAAGAAAGATTTTCAGTCCTTTTGAACCTAACACGTATTTTTACATTAATGAAGCTCATATCTTTAAATAACTCATTGAGAGCTCAATCAAAAATTTATTTTTGATTATGTCCAGAGACTTATTATACACATCTTCAGATGGTTCTTCTGGGACGCCATGTAGCAGTAGTCAATTTCGGCAACTATATTGCTCTGCCTCATCCTGTTTCTGAATTTTATCCTCAATCGCGCTTAGCTGTTTCTTTGGGTCACCAATTGCAGTTGTTACTTGCAATTTGAATGCCTGGAAATCGCCATCCAGCGTTTGAAGCACAGTCGAAGGGTTGGCAGCACTTACAGCGGAGTCCAAGCGAGCTTGAAAGTCCTTCATCACCTCTTTAAATTCACTTATTTTCCTAGTTGCTTCTGTCAGAGCCATAACGGGAGTGTAAAACTGAGGCTTGTCAATTTATGTTGCACAGCTATGCACAGATCAAGTGCTTTCTCCAACTTATTATGCAAATCGAGTAGGATGTTTACGGAGCGAAATTATTCACTCAGCACACTAGTCGCCATCTTGTTTGAGTGTTTAATATTCAACTCTTGTCTTGCACCAAATATCAACAGCACATGCTTGCTTTATAAATTTTATCTATCTACAATTCATGTCTTGCCTTAACTTTAATGGTTTTGACTGATGATGGTCTCTAGCAAGACCGAAACTAGTTTAATAATAATAATAATAATGTTATTTGCTTTACGTACCACTAACTACTTTTACGGTCTTCAGAGACGCCGAGGTGCCGGATATTAAGTCCCGCAGGAGTTCTTTTACGTGCCAGTAAATCTACCGACACAAGTCTGTCGTATTTGAGCACCTTCAAATACCACCGGACTGAGCCAGGATCGAACCTGTCAAGTTGAGGTTAGAAGGCCAGCGCCTTAACCATCTGAGCCACTCAGCCCGGCGAAACTAGTTTTGTCAAATATATGTAACTTCTTTTAGTTTACAATAAATAGTGTAGTAGTGAATAGGTGGAAACCTTTTTACTTTGCTTTATATTATATTGCTCTTTAATACGGAATATTACCTATGGTGCGTATACATGCGTATACATGTCTGAAAGGATTCCCGATGCCAGTGATCCCACGGCCAACCCATCCCAGAGTCTGTTTACATTTTTATTTACCGTTTTCCACCGATCATAGTTACTTTTTGTTTTGTTGGCCCTGCTTGCATTTTAGCAATTAAAATAATGTTTGGAATAAAGAAAGATTTTCAGCCCTTTTGAACCTAACACGTTTTTTTACATAAGCACTGAAACTACGCAGAACATATAACATGCCAGCTAGATATGAAGACTTTGGAAAGAAACCAAAATACGATCTCTGATGCCCTGAAGGAAAATGCTAGACTGTAAATTGTACAGTTCAATGAAAAAGTATGTTTAAATAGGCTTTTCCTTCAGTTGGTAATTGATGCAGTGCTCTATTTACGTAAGCAAGAGCTAGCTTTTCGTGGTCATGACAAAACATTAAATTCAATAAATCATGGTAATTTTAAGGAATTGTTAATAATGCTGGTATCAAGGAGCCCTGCAGAAATACAAAACCAGTATTTTAAGATAAAAGGTGTGTTTAGTGGCGAATTAAAGAGTATTCAAAATGAGTTAATCGAGTGCATTTTAGAATACATCAATGATTTTGTAAATATTTTTGTTAAACATAAAAAAGTTATTTTCAAGTGTAAACATTAATATGTTAATGAATTCACTGATTTCCACTTTGCTTAATGGGCTATGTGCTGTTAACGTTTCTTGTATGTTGTTTGTTTCACTAACCGGAATGTTCGAATACATGTCCCTGACATTGAAACTATGGATTGTATTGACCTCGGATAATATTATGTTTTTCGTTCTAGAACAAAAATCTATGGTATTCCAAAGACTAGTCCCTACACTAAACATGTAATGTTTCTTTAGGGACTTCAGTATGAATTCTGCTGTTTTGTACATGGGACTGTTCCTGAAAATTAATACTGGTCTAATCGATGTTCCTTGTTTGTGTACTTTGGGCAATGACTTCAACATAGGCAACCCTGGGTTCATACACTGCCTGACAAAAAATGTTACATACCCAGGAGTGGTTGAAAGTGAATGAAACTATACATGCTGAAAGACTATGTGCCTTTACTGAACTGATTATAATATGGGATGAAAGAGACAAGACCGTTGGCAGTTACAGGTGAAATGTTGGCGCCAGGCCAGTACAGTGTTGCACCCACCACTGGCCGTAATGCACGCCCTTATGCAGTTCAAAAGGGTGTCAAACAGCCTTTGGATCCTCTCCTGAGGCAAGTTCGTCCACAGTTGTTGCAGCTGTCCCTCCAGATCACACAGGTTGGTACTGGAACAAATCTCCTTCCAATGTCATCCCACAAGTGTTCAACGATGGAGAGGTCCAGGGATCTTGCTGGCCATAGGAGGACCTCAATATGCTCTACGCAGTCTATAGACAAATGTGCTGTGTGTGGACGTGCATTATCTTGTTGGAACACTGTCCCAGGGTGTTGTGCCATAAGGGGTAGGATGTGAGGACACAAAATGTCTGTGACATATCGCTGTGCCGTCGAAGTGTGCCGAAGCATTATTAGAGGTGACCTGAATGCATATCGTATGGATCTCCACATGATGCCAGGGATTGATTACGCCTGTGTCTCTTTCCACAATATGGGCAGGATCTGCCCTATGACCTCAACGCCGCCAAACCTGCACACGACGGTCATTGGAGGTTATGGAGAAGCGGGATGCATCACTGAATATGATGCAACGCCAGTCGTCCTCTGCCCATGCCACCCAAGCAAGGCACCACTCCAAACGCAGGCACTGGTGTTCTGGTGTCAATGGCAACCGATGCATGGGGCGGCAGGACTCCAATCCGGTGGATGCGAGTCGACGAGACACTGTGAGGGGAACTCATAGGATGTTGTAGTGTCTCCAGTACATGTTCATAGATGGCGGCTGCCAAAGTTATGGGATCCCACAAAGCTTGGTGCACAATACAACGGCCCTCCCTCAGGATGGTGTTTCTTGGTCGACCTGAACCTGCACGACATAACTGGGTGCCCTCATGTACCCACTGAGTCCAACATCAGGCCACTGTTACGTCTGAATGGCCCACATGTCTGGCAATTGCACAATACGACCAACCAGCCTGATGCAGTCCCACAATGCGGCCTCTGTCAAATGTTGTTAATTGGTGGATAGGCTGTCTATCGCGTCTGTGAATCATCACGGCTGCTTCGTATTGTATGTAGTCCTCTCTGCACATCTTGCCTAACTGTCTGACTCACAGCAGTTGACTGTTAACAACTTAACAGGACGATGCCATCACAAATGCACTCTGGTGGGCGTTCTACACATTACAGATCCTTGTAAATCTAATCATTTACTCATACATTAATGGTATGCATTATACCGAAATGGGATAATATTAGACCACTCCTTCTGGTTGCTTAACTTTTTTTGTCAGGCAGTGTATTTACTAAGTAATTTGTTTCTTTTGACTCCATCAGGAAGTTAGTGTTTGCCAAAATTTACTTAAATTCTTTTGTATAGTACTAGTGAGATTCCTCTTTATCAGACTAAACTTATCCCCTGTTAAAAAGTCATTTGTTTAATTAAAGTAATCTTCATTCATCAAAACTATAGTATTTCCCTTATCTGCTTTCATGATATTATCTTTTATTTTCTTATTGATCCATTGCAAATTGTTATTTACGCTAACAACTGTGGTAATTTTTTGTTCCGTTATTTTGCAAATTTTCTTTCTGGCCTCAAACCTCATTTTCTCCTGTTCATCTATTGGAACCTCTTCAAGTGCGACCTCAGTTTCCGCTATCAATTTCACTAATTCCCTGCTATGAATGGTCCTATTAGTGTGTGGCCAATTGTGTTTTAGGCCTTTTTCTAGAATCTCAACTTCATCTGTATTAAAATCAACATTGGTAATGTTTTCTATTGGTGGACAGAATGCAAGTGTTGTTGTGTTGTTTTCTTCGCTTGTGTTGTGTTTGGCACTAATAAGATTCTGAAATTGTTTATCTAAAGTTTCTTGTGTTTTCTTTAAGATTGTGAATAAGGAGAAACCTATGTTAAATTGCACCTCATGCCATTCCAGAGCCAAAACTTTACTGATGATACGTAAATGCAACTCAAAGTGAGCTATTCAGCTAATTTTGTTCTTAATCCAAATGAGGTTCACTTTCCACTGTGTTCTCATTTCGTGGTGTTCCAATCTACCTCTCTTCTGGATGAATTTCAAATGTTTGGGTATAACATTCCCTTTTAGACATATTTTGAGAAAATTCAGATCATTTGAAATACTAAGGATTTTAACCTCTCTGTGTTCTTATATTTATTGATCAATTTTCTTGCCTGATTGATATGATCAACATCTATAATTTTGACCATAATGGCCACCAATGGTCCTATTGACTTAAATCTATATTATTAACTAAGGATCCGCCTTGTAAATATAATACGAGACGAGGTAATGGCCATCATTTTTTTATACTGAAGACGAAAAAGAATGCTGTAAAGGATGAGATATACAGATAAGAGCAGTATAACAGACTGGAAATTAACTCTGTAATAAAATATGTAGAAAAATGTATAAACAAAGAAGTACTAAATAAAATATTTTCATTCATAGAGAATTAATCAAGTAAGTTATATGTTTTACCTGTCGGCTCGATTATTTTGACTTCTTGTAGTACTACTTGGCAATATATCTTTGTGAGGCCAATGTCCAGCTCGCATTTGCAAAGCGAAGTTAGGCAGCTTGGCTCCACGGGTTTTAACGCCTGACTTGGGAATATCTTTCTGGATAAGTTTTCTTTTTGCAGCAACTGGACTACTACTCTCTGAACTGCAGTGTCTCTGATCACCACTTAGTTCCTCACCTGAAACAATACATAAAGCCAACTGTAAAAAAAAAAATAAAAAAAAAAATAAAAAAAAAATTATCAATCTTAAGCCCTAAGTAATGTGCCAATACACTATTCCAGAAGTGAAAATTCAATCCAACCGGAGTAAACGTGAAATTAAGCAAAATTAATAACTTCACAGTATATCACAGAAGTTCAGATTGTCGCAATATCAAAATGTATATAATCATAATGGCAGTGACAAAGACAAAAACAGGGGATTCAGATTGTTAAAAGAACCAACACTGTAGAAAAATGACAAGATGACTGACAAGCTTAGCGAGCTGATGTGTCGCAGATAAGAAGCGAATTTAATCATATAAAAAATATCAAAAAAATAAGAGAATTTGATAAGCACATATGAGCTATGATAATACGTTGATATAACGCAAGATATAGCATTATATAATCATAAAACATGTTATTTCCATCCTAAATGCTTAACAAGACTTGGAAACCAGCCAGCGTAAAGACGCCAAGAAAACTGTATCAATCAAAGAAGCAATAAGCCGAAATAACACAATATCATCGCTAGAAATTTTATAAACAAACCCATACAACATATAATTTGAGATTATTGCAGACATTTTGAAGGTCTGATAAGAAATACAGATAAAGCAAAGAAGTTTTTTTTTTTTTAATTGTTAAATTAGAAGGCTTTGCTATTATCCACATGCATCAGCTGATCTCATATATGTTCTTTATTTCTGTAACTGAGCAACACAAGATGATGGCTCTCTAAGAAGGTGGGCGACAAACTACGTGGAATAACCTAAGCTGAACTGTGAGGGACCAACACCGAAGATGACGTCTGCATAGCCAGCCTCACAGCACGACGATGGCCCCCGGCAGCGGAGAATGAACAAGACATAAATCATTCCAAAAGCGAAGGAAAAGAGATAAGTTTCTTAAATAAAAATATGTAGTTTAGTAAATGTTATTTTGAGTAGATCATTTATAGTTGAAGTGTTGAGACTGTGTCATTATAATCTTCAAAATAACGTATATTATGTTAGATTCTCATGAGAGGTTTCTGTATATATCTATATAAAAGGGAATAGGTAGTCATCTACAAGATATATCCAAACCCCAGCTAGAGTAATGTGTTATCCAAATATGTTATGCCATAGTAGGTATGAAGTTCTCATAAGAAGAATATTTTATGATGTTGTATATATTCCAAGTGATAGGTTGATATGAATATAGGTATTATATTTAGATAATACAAGTAGGTGATACGTTGCTATTATAAGGTAGAATGTCACGAGATATGCAAATGTCAGCAAACAAAAGGAATATTGTTATAATTTAAGAAAATGTTGATCCGATGTTGAGAATACATGAGAACAAGACTGCTTGTGCGTCAAGAGAGGTTATTGTGTGAAGAGTTCAGAATAATAATAAGAGACCGAGTTGAAATGAATAATGAATGAGATATGGAGTTGTTATATGAAAGAAATAAAGATGAATTGAATGGAAGTATGTGCTACGATGAAATGAAAGAAGAAATGGAGTATTAGAAGTGAGAAATGAGATGAGTAACGCAAACTGGGGTCATATGTGCTGATGATTGAATAACATTGCATTCTGTCAAGAACGCATATATTACAATAATAGTGATGTATTTTAACCTTTGTGGAATATTATGCTAGGAATTGGTCATCAAAAGATATCCCTATAAGAACGAGTGTTCATTACACTTGGACTTGTTAACATAGAACATCATCTGAAAAGTTGCATTCTTTTAACTTGATGATGGCATATTTAGATTAAAATGAAGGATCATTGCTACTGTATATAAGAATGTAGATGAACTGATGTACAATGTCTTCAAAAGTAATGTTTCCCAAATATTTTAATTGACTCACGCGAGATAACATAGTCATATTTAGACTCATTTAAGGTAGTGAATACCATGCTAGGCTTAATGATTACTTTAGTGTATACAGGAAAGTTATTTAAGATATGATTTTAAATTATATGATAATTTTAATTGATTTAAAGCAAAGTCTTGCTGAAACCAACAAGAAACTTATTACTTTTCCAGAGGCTTATGTTGAGATGTATTAAAAATATCATGAGATAATCCAACCTAAAAGTTAGTAACTTAAACATTATTTTAGCAAAATGGCTTATGAACAAGTGAGAACACTGCAATGGACAATGAATGTTAGCTACAAAGACTGTAATACCGTGATGTAACCATAATATTTTCCTATGATGAATGTGCATATATTAACAATTTTATTTTATGAAGGTTGAAAATATGAAGAATTTTTTGCATATTTCAATGACGATAACAAGAGGAAATGAAGAATGTCATCATTAACGAATAATTTCAACCCACCAGATGTTAACTAAAGAGCCTCCGTGGCTCAGACGGCAGCACGTCGGCCTCTCACCGCTGGATACCTTGGTTCAAATCCCGGTCACTCCATGTGAGATTTGTGCTGGACAAAGCGGAGGCGGGACAGGTTTTTCTCCGGGTACTCTGGTTTTCCCTGTCATCTTTCATTCCAGCAACACTCTCCATTCTCATTTCATAGCATCTATCAGTCATTAATAAATCACTTTGGGAGTGGCGACCCCATCGTACTAATAGCCTATATAAGATTCATTCATTACATCCCTGACCCGGTCAATGACTGGAAAACAGGTTGTAGGTTTCCATTTTTTCATTTTCAGATGTTAACTAATTAATTGATTTTGAATTTTATTACCATTATTTCATTTTTCTCCTCCAAGATTGTTATTTTTCTTAATAAATAACAGTAGTTAAAATTTACTTGAGATCTTATTTATTGCTTTCTACAGTAATGTAAGGTACCTTAGAGATAAGGCAATAATTTTTGGATAATCATATGATCCATGGATACAGGATACGTCGGATGAAGACGTTCATCAAGTCTACTGGGAGATAAAATATTACTCGGCATATCGGTTATCTTCCTGATCCCACGTAAAACAACTATACATTCAAGAACCCTGAGAGACTGGTCGAGATTTCTTTTACGTGGCCCATAATGGTAGCAGGAAAGATGTAGTAACAACTCCTTTTAAATGGCAGATTTTCACCTCATAAATTCAATGCAACTCTCTTATGTTCCAAATTCCTTGATTTTTCCTGAACACTGACACTCACCAGTAAGTCAACAAGACACTATACCAGACATATAAGACCTAATTATGTACCTTCTACACATTATACAGATGATACAGGTAATTTGTGTTACTGTGATGACCTTGGTCTAAAGGCTGCAATGAGCAGATCTGATTCCAAAACCACTTTCTGCTCTAATCATCTTTTCTGAGTCCATTATTTCCCTGACACTTAGGAAGTAGTTTCCATCGCTCATTTGACAGAAAAACTCTGAAGTCTTCATCAAATCTAAAGATTTCAAGTTTCCCCTGTAAGACATACTCCAACGAGAGGTGCAGCAACACAAATCTTATTAATGCGATTAGTGTCTTTGTTGTATGGATCAATTGCCCAGTCTGCCACCATAATATTGCCGTCCTAGTTGCACCCAAATAAAATAAAATAAATTATCTAGGAATGCAAACCTTTCTTCATCTAGCAACAAAAAAGGATACAAATGTGATGTAGTTTACTCTTTGTATTTATAATTTCCCACCATTTCCAAATGACTTGTAATGAAAGCTGTAGTCTCAGTCTCATTAAAACTTTCTTTAGCAGCCAGAGCTGCGCATGTACTTTCATGGAAAATGTTTACGGCCATCATAATATTCTGCCTTTCCAAGTTGGTAGGGTATAAAGTTCTGTAATTTAGTTTAAAGGCCTTTTTCAGAGTGTTGTTTGATTTTTCTCTGTACACAAAGTGCAGGTCACTAAATTGTGCTCTCAGAGAGAATTCCTCTTCATCTTTAGTGTCTTGTGCATCAAATTGTGGGAGGTATTGGAGTTGTCTTTCTGATTAAGACAGTCATTTCTAATACACTGACCAGCAAAATTATTGGATCACTTGAATTTTAAATTGTGAAACATTTGTTTTATTATTACCATTATTTTCATGAAAAAATTATCTAAGTAACTAAGGATAACAATGACAGATAACATTACTGATAACTTTTTCATGAAGATAATCAATGTAAATATTAAAACAAATGTTTCATAATTTAACATGCTTTTTTCCTTTGAAAGTTTAAGTGATCATTAATTTTGATCAGTAAATTTTTAACAGATTCACAGTATCATACATATAGTACACGGTGTGATCAATTTCTGGCAACGAAAGAATGAACTATCTTCTGAACCCAAACTTGGAATTGGAAACATATTCTGGTGTGGTCTACTGTTGTCCGAAATTACACACAGGATTCTGAAAACACATTGCTCTAACAAATCAATGGACTATTTTGTCTTACCCGCGAGACAGATGTTTCAATGGATTCAAGGAAATTACATGTTCTAAAGACGGAAAAGCTCCAGTTATCGTCAACACTTGCACAGTTTTTGCTTCACTTAACTGTTCTTGGTTTTCAGCAAATCCAACTGTTTCCCCACCTGTAAGAAATTTCTTCTTTAACACATATTTCTTCAAGTTGCAAATTACCCACTTTTCATCACACTTTTTCTGCAGCTTTTCTTCGTTACAATTACCTGGAGTTACATTAAGTGAAGAAGACAGAGGTAGACAGAGAAACAACCTATAAATTTTTACTACTATTAAACGTTTTCACTTTGTGCCCTGATAGAGTACGGTGGGCCAAGGAGATCTGAAGCCGTGATTTAAGGTGCTGAGATGGTGATGGGGTGGCGCCCATGGCCTATAAAAAGACATGTCCCAAAATTTGCCTTAGTGCAGAAGAATGGAAAACCACAGAAAACCATTCTCAGGTTAGCCGACGGTGGGAAGCAGATATTGCGTCTCCCGACTGCAGAGCTGCAAGGCCAGCAAACCTAGCCGCTGTTGAACTGAAGGCCACTCTGCTCAGTCAGTATAAATTATATGAATAAACTACAAATAAATAGGGACCGATGACCTAGATGTTAGGCCCCTTTAAACAACAAGCATCATCATCATCATCATCATCATCATCATCATCATCATCATCATCATCAAACTACAGAATAACCAAGTGGATCAAAACCAACTTATAGAAGGAATAAGATGTAACATTATTAAAGATTAAATTAATGAAGGAAAACAACAACAGGATGCAGAAGAATGGAAAACGAGGAAAACCATTCTCAGGTTAGCTGACGGTGGGAACCAGACACTAAAATTCATACAGCTATAGCATGCCAAAAGATATCACGAAAACCATTAATAAACAGTAAACATATCACACATGTAATGAGAATCTTATACCAAGTTACAGCTCGAATTCTCTGACAACAGCCCATAACCCCGACATCTACCAGTAAGACTAGAAGTGTCCCGCCATTCTGGCAGAAAATCGCCCATTCTTCCAGGCCTTGTATATCACGCAGGGAATGGTACAGAATGACCTGAACTCCCTACATTACTAATATCCCAGAGTTCACAACTTGCAGGAGACAGTGACCACAAAGCCCCATCTGATGCTGGAATGATGATGTTTGAATCATCAGTCCATAAACTGGTTTGGTGCATATCTCCATCCCATCCTACCCTGCACTAACCTTTTCATTTCTACATCCTACATCTGCTCTAATATGCTTGTCATATTCATACCTTGGTCAATCCGTACCCTTCTTACCGCCTACACTTCCCTCAAAAACAAACTGAACAAGTTCTGGGTATCTTAAGATGTGTCCTATCATTCTATCTCTTCTTCTCATCACATTTAGCCAAATCGATCTCCTCTCACCAATTCAATTCAGTATCTCTTCACTCATGATCTCTTCACCTTCAGCATTCTTCTGATGCTGGAATAGCTCCCATGAATTTGTACCAGATTCCTCTCTTTCATCTCTCACTTCCAATTTCCTTTTGTCAACTCTTGTTCTCTTTGAAACCACTTGATATTGTGAAAATTGCCCCATTATACCCCATTTCATAACAATTCTTCAATTAATACACCATTTCCTGATGGATCAAAACATTTTCCTTCTTGTCCTATAATCGAATGTTAAGAAAGGCTGAAAATCTTATTTGACCCTCAAAACAGTAATCACTACTATCTATATAATATTTATTTATAAATGAACCAAGAAAGACTTACCACATTCTGCTTGATGGTCACTGGTTCCCACATTGTCACTTTCAGTTCCAGGTTTTCCAAAACCTATCAGACGCTTTCTTCCACGTTTTTTCTTTGGCCTAGGAATCAAGTTACTTGCCTCCCCTTTTGGTCGACCAATCTTCCGTTTTCCTGGTACCCAGTACTGAGCTGAAAGTAGATAATCAAGCTAAAAGTTTATAATGATTACATTGTGCACATACGGTTTTTAATAATAATGTTATTGTCTTTACGTCCCACTAACTACTTTTACAGTTTTCAGAGATGCTGAGGTGCC